>NC_045784.1:30940702-31242028 GCF_008692025.1 Phocoena sinus | reverse complement strand
AGGGATCCTCGTTGCCACCTGCAGGATCCTCGTTGCAGCATGTGGGCTCTTTTAGTTGCAGCATGCAGGCTCCTAGTTGCAGCATGAGGGATCTAGTTCCCTGACCAGGGATCGAACCCAGGCCCCCTGCATTGGGAGCGCAGAGTCTTAACCACTGGACCACCAGGGAAGTCCCACGGAATTCTTAAATTGTTCCTTAACATTAAACCTCTAAAAATTCACTACTGAAATAATTTTTATCACATTAATGATGTACATTTCAATCTGGGTTTGTTAAGCATTTTTATTCTGAAATGTTTTTGGACTTAGTCAAATGGATCTTTATAGCCAATTTACATGATAAGATTTTTTGTTTATTGTACCTATTGCTTTACTATGTTAATAATTTTCATATTGTTAAGTGTTAAATTCTGGAGCAAAATCTACGTAAGTCATTTTTTATTATGGCTTAATAAAATCATGATTTATTTATTTTACTTTTTTAGTCATTTTTATTTTAACTAGAAAGACATTACTAATTTCCCTTTTGTACGTTACTTAATTTTTAAAATATATTCTAACATGATTATAATCATGGTGAATATTAATTTTATAGTCTTTTAACTACCTTATTTATCATTTTAACAAGGTTGAAGATGATTTTTCTCTCATGAAGCTAGAAGTTGTAATACAGTGGTTCAGGCCTTGTGCAACAGTCCTCAGTCCCTGACCCATTCTGTCCCTCAGACGTCCTTGATCACAGATTCCACCCTCTAGATCTCCTTACAGTTGCAATTTGGTCCTTGCATCTCCACCCTTTATCTCCAAATCATAGATTAAATAAATATTTTATATTTAATTTATTGAATTAAACAAATGTTTTATTAAAGTTATTGGTATTTTTAGAGGATCTTTGCATCCATCTTTTTATGAGTCAGCCATTACTAGATAAAGCTGAGGTAACAAACCACTCCAATATGTCTGTGGCATACAAGAAGGTTTTTTTCTTCTCACTCCCCAGCAAATTACACGTTGACTGCAGTTCTGTGCCTCCACTCCGATGTCTCCATCATCCTGGGATCCAAGCTGAGAGAGGAGCCCTTATGTTATATTATTAAAGGGAAAACGGCAAAAGAGCTGGTGAAATTCAGCAATAGCTCTAAACCTTTTGCTTGGAACTGTTATACAGGATCATACTCACATTTCATTGATCAAACCAGTTATGTGGCCAAGCTTGTTATTAATAAGTTGAGGAATCATATTTCTCCCACAGGAAGATACTGCACATCACATGACAATGGACAGGGATATATGATCTTCTTACATGGAAGGGGGATGTAAATAACTATTCAATCTAATCTACCAAAATAATCATAAATGAGACGGCTTGGTAAGGCTCAGTTTAGTTTTATCTTTGTCAGGTTTCATGCTGTTTTTTTCTAGGTATGCTAGCCTTATAAAATAAATTGAAAAGATTTTCAGATTTTTTCCTGGAATTACACACACACACACACACACACACACACACACAGAGTCAATTCTCATTATCCTTGGTAGTTTCAATAAAGTCACCAAAAACACTGAATTAGTGAATACTAAACCATTGCTTCTAGGACGAATACAGCATTGGATTTCTGTGAGCCTCTGGTCCCATTTTCATTAACCAATAAATACACAAAGTTGTTTTATGTGTGTTTGCTTAAAGACACCGTATTTAATATATATTTTTAATTCATTAACATTGAATTCAGTCAACAACACTATAACCCACACCTGAACAAAGCTTCCCTAACACATGTGTTTTCTCCAAACACATCATGGCCTTTTTGCACTTAGGAACACTAGACAGCACTTCAACGCTACCTTTAGGGGCCATTTTAAACAACGAAATCATCAAAAAGCACAAACGTGTGGAAAACGAGGCATTAAATATACTGCAAAAAGGACACGTTTACATTATGAAAGCTGAACTCCCCATTTCCCCCATACCCCCAGCTCCTGACAACCACCATTTTACTCTATTTCTATGAGTTTGTCTTTTTTTAATTTTTTTATGAATTTATTTATTTATTTATTTTTGGCTGCGTTGGGTCTTCATTGCTGTGCGCAGGCTTTCTCTAATTGTGGTGAGCGGGGGCTACTCTTCGTTGCGTGCGCGGGCTTCTCATTGTGGTGGCTTCTCTTGTTGCGGAACCTGGGCTCTAGGGACGCGGGCTTCAGTAGTTGTGGCTCGCGGGTTCTAGAGCGCAGGCTCAGTCGCGGCATGTGGGATCTTCCCAGACCGGCGCTTGAACCCGTGTCCCCTGCATTGACAGGCGGATTCTTAACCACTGCGCCACCAGGGAAGTCCCGGTTTGTCTGTTTTTAGATTCCACTTATAAGTGGGCTCATACAGTATTTGTCTTTCCTTGCCCAACTTCTTTCACTTAGCATAATGCCCTCAAGGTCATCCAAGTTGTTGCAAAAATCAGGATTTCCTTCTTTTTATGGTTAAATAATATTCTACTGTATACATACACCACATTTTCTTCATCCATTCATTTCTCAATGGATACTTAAGACTTCGCTTTTTTTTTTTTTTTTTTTTTTTGCGGTACACGGGCCTCTCACTGTTGTGGCCTCTCCCGTTGCAGAGCACAGGCTCCGGACTCCGGACACACAGGCTCAGCGGCCACGGCTCACGGGCCCAGCCACCCCACGGCATGTGGGATCCTCCCGGACTGGGGCACGAACCTGTGTCCCCTGCATCGGCAGGCGGACTCCCAACCGCTGCACCACCAGGGAAGCCCAAGACTTCACTTTTAATTTTACAAATGTTTATGCTTTTAAAATTCTTTCCATATATTTATATGTTTAAAGGTTTTTTTTTTTATGTGGACCATTTTTAAAGCCTTTATTGAATTTTTTTGTTACAATATTGTTTCTGTTTTTTCCATGTTTTGGTTTTTTGGCCTCAAGGCATGTGGGATCTTAGCTCCCCAAGGAGGGATTGAACCTGCACCCCCTGCATTGGAAGGCAAAGTCTTAACCACTGGACCTCCAGGGAAGTCCCACCTTAAAGTTTTTAAAGGTGGGCATACTGGAGGTAGAAATATTGCCTGCACAAGAGTCAATTCTGATACCTCAGTGGATGCAACTCAATTCCTATACACAAGTGGAAAGGTTTTGTTGATTTTGAGGGAGCAAAATAATGGAGATCTTTCCGCTGTAAAGGTTGGAAGTACCAAGGAATGATTATTCCCTTCAGCCAGTTACAGAAAAGGACCTACTCCTGACACTCTTCCTGAGTTAAGATGAACAACTGGATATAATTTACATAAAATTTTTTTATCTCTATGGAAGAAATATACATGTATTATTAGTGTTGTTGCTGTTGGTATTTTCCATATCATACTATTTCTTTAAAATTGTTTACAATGTTCAAAGAGTTACCCATATGTGCTTAGGTTACGTTTTGTTGAAAAGAAATAGTCATATGATGCAACTAAACAGAAGAGATGCTAATATTTTTAGGGTTTTCATCTTTGTCCATAAATTGAAAATCACAGCACTGAGGGACATAATATGATTTGATTTTAGTAAATATGTCAATTAAAATTCCATAATATAATTTCGAACTAATATTACACAAAGATCCACAAAGACCTTTAATTTTTTTCCTTTCATTTGGTTTTCATGGTAAGGGTCAACCCTGTTCTAGTGAAATGACTCACCCAGCAGTATCAGCCAGAGCACCATCTGTCAACAAGTCAGTTAAATTAACCTTTGCACTCTGTACAAAAAGATACAGGGGACTAGCTCTAATAATGTTAGCTTTGACAACACAGGCTTTCCACGTTAACACCTAGATCAACACTGTCAATTAATTTCACACGGATTCTTAAGCAACGTTTTAGTGATCACAGTGTTCAATCCATAAACACACTGAGTTGCATTAAACAAAATCAGTCCAAAAGAGGAAATGTTCCCTATGATATTATCACTCTGCTGAAATATTCATTTCCTAAGTAAAATCTTATTAGCTCAGTAAGATAACTAAAATGTTCAAGGAATCATTTTGCAGATTTTTTCCCCTTTCTTCAATACACTAAAATTGGCAACAGACCAGGATATTGTATTTAAGAAATCAAACTAAATTCATTTAATAAACCATGAAAGGGAGTCACACCCAGTGATGCGTCTAGATTACTATTTCCTTATTACCTATAGTCTATGATTTATTTTACTTTCAAAGGAAGAAGGTAAATGATAGGAGGCTACCTACCAAAGTTTATTACCCCAAAATACTTCCTTTATTCTATGGCCCATATCAAGTCTTTTCACAAGTTCTGCAGAGGTGTCTTAGAGTCCACCACAGAGGAATGAGATTAAGTGTTGGGAGGAAGGGAAGAGGAGAAAGAAGGCAACAAAGTAGAGCTATAAGGCCCACCACCTTTTCAAAAACCAGAATAGCTTCATATGTTTTATATGTCATGATGCTAGAAGATTTTATGTAGAAAATGATTTAATTTTGAAAATCTTGAAAACTATAGGTCTAAATATTTTGATTTCCTACTTGAGGGAAAGATGGTATAGCATATGAAATAAAAGGTCTTTTCTTGTAGGTAAAAATTGGGATGAAGAATGCAGCAAACTTTTAAACGTTATAGTAACAGCTGGCTTTGTGTATTGAAGATATTCCTACTCCATAATAGTAGTTTTGAATGGTAATTCACATTTTGTTTTGTTTTGACCTCTAAAAAAAGATAGAATATTACAATATAATCAATAAAATGAATATTCAGGAATTTAGAATTTCTGCATGTAAGAAAATTAACTCACTGGTCACCACAAGAAGCACTTTATTAAGCACTTACTGAAGATTATGAATGATGTGTGCACTGAAGGACAATTGGATTTAAATCCAATTATGTACGTTTCTCTAAAATGAAGTTGTATAGGTGGAGACTGCCCACGCAATAGGTATTTCGCCACTTCTTTGCTGAAAGCATTTTGATTTGCTTTGCCCAATTTTAAATGTCCACAATGTTTGGTAAAGATTGGATTCCTATCCAGATCCAAAGGGTGTTTCCTGATCGGTTTCTAAGTTGATTGTGATAGTATTCTTTTGCTTCTTAATTGTTCAGTAATGTGATGCAATTCTGGCCAATGAGACATGAAGGCTACACACATAGAGATTTGTGGAAACTTTTTAATCTACCTTAAAAAGGGAAACAAGACAGGGAAATTCCTTCTCACATTTAACCTGAATATGATACTGATGTTGTCATGATGCAGCAACATGGTGACAACGGTAGAGAAGAAAGATGGATCCTTATTAACACAACTGAGTCACTGACTTAACCTTGAAACCACCTACTATGCAAGGTTTTGTTATATGGGTCTCCTTATTATTGTTTATAGCCAAAAATATCTCACATGGTTCAAAATATTTGCTACATCATGGATATGAGTTACAAGGAATGATTTATTAAGCAAAGAAAATCAGCCATAGGAATAGCATTATGTTTCTCTATAATGTTGATGTGGAAAAGTAAATGAGTGAGAATGTCCAGGAAAACGTGAAAAAGAAATAATGAAGGTAGACTAGCCCAACCACATATTAAAGAGCTATCCAGAATATAGTGTAATAATAGAGTTGTGTGTATACAGGCACTTACTGTATCATAAAAATTTCATGTCAAATCAGTGGAGAAAAGACATATTAATGAATGGGATGAGATAACAGGCCAAATTCCTTCCTCTTTCCTTACACCAAAACACATTCCAGAAGAATAAGACATTTATACAAGAAAAAAAAGGAGAAAAAGATGAAAGAGACAATTCAAGCACTAAAAAAACTTGGAGGGTTTTCTAGAAGTGTCATCTTGGAGTTGGGGTATATTTTCTGAGCACCATTAAAGAGCATGGAACATTGGTTTAATATTGGTTTGAGAGAAAACCCATCAATAAAATTCTTACATTAACAGAAAAAAAGGAGAAAAAGTATATGATCATCTCAATTAATACAGGAAAAGCATGTGATAAATTTTAATATCCAATCATGATTTTTAAAAAAGCTTTACCAGCTAAAAACAGAAGAAAACTTTGATTATCAGAAAAACAGCGCTACCAAAAAATCTATACAAACATACTTAATGGTGAAATGTTGAAAGCTTTCCCTTTGAGATCAGGAAAAGAATAGGATATTCACTCTCACCACTTTCATTCAACATTGTACATGAAGTCTTAACATTAAGACAAGAAAAATAAATGTTGCAAGGATTTCAAAGGAAGAAATAAAATATCACTGTTAACAACATGATTATTATATAGAAAGTCCAAAATAACCCATAGATAAATTATTAAAATCATTGTGAATTTGTCAAGATTTCTTTATAAGAATTAATATTCATATTAATACTTATATGCTATAATATTAATACTACATAAGAATTAATTGCATTTCTATAAATAAGCAACACAACTAGGAAATAAAATTTTCAATAAAAAATATCATTTGTAATAGCATTGCAAATATGAAAACATTTAAGAATAATTTTAACAAAAGGTCTTTGAAAACTCTATGGAGGAAATGATAAAATATTATAGATTATAGAAATAATTTAAGATCTATATAAGTAGAGGGATATACCCTGTTAATGGGTTCAAAGACTCAATATTCTGAAGATGTTAATTCTCCCCAAATTATCTACTGATATAATGTGATCCCAATCAAAACATATACATTTTGTAATGGAACCTGACAATATGTTCTAAGATTTATATGGAAATGCAAAGGGGCAAAAAAGTCAAGACATTGCACATGTACAATGGACATATGCATGAACGTTCACAGCACTAATGATTTAATGACAAATCAATGGAAACAACCAAATGGATAATTCAAATGTGGTTTTGTCATACAATTGAACAGTATATAACAATGAATGTGAATAAACTCCATTAATCAACCTGGATGACTTACAGTTAAGCAAAATATGTCAGACACAAAATACTGTCTGAATCAATACAAAATGTTTAAAAACAAGCATAATTAATGTTGGCAATGCAAGTTTAATCACCAAAACCATAAATAAAAATAAGGAGCTATTACTACCAAAATCAGGATGGGAGTTTTCCTCTGCAGAGAAGGGAAAGAGAGAGTAATGAATGGGATGGGGCATGAGAGGACTTCTTAGTGCTATCATTATAAATCGGTGATTCGTTTGTGATAAATTATTGAGTTATTCATTTGTATTCTCTGCAGTTTTCTGTATATATGTGATGGATTTCATGATAAAATAGGCTAATTTTGCTATACATAAATTTAAAACTTCTGAAAAGTAGAAAACTAAATAAAAAGACAATGATAAAAGATAAATAATAAAGTGAGAAAGTATTTTCCCACATGTGATAGGCAAAGGAATTATAAATCACCTAGATGAAGGTTTGTTCCTTTGTATTTGGGTTTCTGTTTCCCTGGCCCTCTAAAAACCTTAGACCTTCAAGCTACCTTTCTGCCAATGTTGGAACCAGCACACTAGAGTTTTGAGGTTCTTCACTATTAGCACCATAATAAATGAAGCATAGTTAACTGTGCAGAAAATCTATGGAGTCGGTGTCTTTTTGTCTTTGATAAGAAAGACATATCCTCCTATATTTTCCCCTAAATTTTTTTTCAAAGAGACTATTTAAGTGGGGAAAACATGTGAAATAAATGGGTGTTTGGGTGTAGCTAACACTGAACTGAGATTTATTTACAATTTAAAAGAATGGGCTGGGCAAAAAACGGCTGTGCTTGGCATATGGGAAATGGGGCTCAGCAAAAGGCAAGTGGGAGAATAGATAAAGAAGATGTGGTATATATATACAATGGCATATTATTCAGCCATGAGAAAAAAATACATTGTCATTTGTGACAACATGGATGAACTTTGAGCACATTATGCTAAGTGAAATAAGTCAAACAGAAAAAGACGAGTACTGTATGACATCACTTATATGTAGAACCTAAAAAAGGCAAGCTTGTGAAAACAGAGAGTGGAATGATGGTTGCCAGGGGTTGAGGAATAGGATGGATGTTGTTTAAGGGTATAAACTCACAATGAGTAGTGGATAAGCCCTGGATATCTAATGGGCAGTATAGAGAATATAGACAACAGTATTGTATTATAATCATCAAACTTGCTAAGAGACTAGAACTTGATTGTTCCAACTACTAAAAAGAAATTATGATTATGTAGTGTGATAGAGGTGCTAATTACTGCTACAATGGCAATTGTATTACAACATATAAATGTATCAAATCAACATGCTGTATACCTTAAATTTATACAATGTTATATGTCAAATAGATTTCAATTAAAAATAAAATAAGATAAAATACACTACCAAAGGTAAGGTAGATAGCTAGTGGGAAGCAGCCGCATAGCACAGGGAGATCAGCTCGGTGCTTTGTGACCACCTAGAGGGGTGGGACAGGGAGGGTGGGAGGGAGGGAGACGCAAGAGGGAAGAGATATGGGAACATATGTATATGTATAACTGATTCACTTCGTTATAAAGCAGAAACTAACACACCATTGTAAAGCACTTATACTCCAAAAAAGATGTAAAAAATAATAATAAAATAAAATAAAGAACGTGGTAGAGATCAGAGGAAAGACCTTCTCTATAGGACCACTCTCACTTTTGCTCACTTTATCACCCCTGTTTTCACCGGTCCAGCCAGCGAAGATCCCTCCCCAGACCAGTACTGTTGAGCAGAGATCAAAATGGAAAGGTAAAGCACTGACAGCTCTGAGGGGAAAGAGTGGAACTATTTTCAGGACAGAGTTAGGGAAGGAAGGGTACCTCTAGGTGGGACTCTGAACATCATGGGTAAGAAATATAAAAGACCAGGCATAGGCACAAACATGAGCGAGAGTCTGTGTTCAAAGGACACCAGTGACAATATATTTTTAGACTGGAAAGTCACTGAGAGGTAGATTGGGACACCACAGATACAAAAATAAGGTCAATATTATACATTATCTGTCTGTTAAGTTATGCACAGAAATTTGATTGCAGAATCTTAGCCCCAATGAACCCATGGAGAATATCACAACTTTCCCATTAAATTGAGGGTAAGAACAAGAGAAACAAAGCCACATCATTTTGGTATTGTAATCAAACATTTTTATTTAATTAAATGTAATATTTAAATAAGGTGATTATAATTCTCATTGAACATAAAATCCCCATATTAAATTACCTAAATTGATTTCTTTTAGATTTTATTGTCTCCTTCTGATAGAGACTCCTGGAACTGTAGCTTAGATCATTACTAGAAATAATGCTCTCACACCAAAAAAAAAAAAAAAGTGTACTAAGGGAATTCTTTAATAAATGAATTAGGGGTTAATGATTTAACATTCAATATCCTATCCAATAATCTGGAACAGAATGATTCATATTTTATGCCATATCCAGCGAAATTGATTCCCACATTCAGCATGTATATAAGTGCTGGGGGGCAAAGTCTTCCTGACTTTGAAAATAATTCTGTGACTGATGTTTAAAGTATTTTCATCAGCAACTCTGTGAGAACACAGCTTGAGATCTGGCAAGTTTGTGAACCTGACTTATGCGAAGGTTGTAATTAAGGATATAATTGGGAAATGTTAACAAGATGTTAAAATGTCTTGTACACAGTTTGACAAAGCCACAGTCAGAAAGAAAGTTAAAGATCAGAGGTGAAAGTCATAAAACCTATGGAAGAAGTACTAAAATAATAATTTTTAAAAGATTAATTCTAGTTTATGCAGTATTTCTACCTCAAGTAACTTAATCTGAAGATATGTTCTCTCACACTCACAAAATGATACATACAAGAATGTTCATTATAGCATTGTTTTTCATAGTGGAAAATTGCAGGCAACCAAAACATTCATCAATAGAAGAACAGATAAATGATTTTCAAATCCAGATGCTGGGATAACATAAAGACATTAAAATGAATAAGGTTGATCTGTATGTGCTGATAGAAAAATGACAGAGATATATCGTATGAAAAAAAATTGCAGAACATTCTGATGTGACTACCATATGTATAGTACTTCTGTATACCAATATATGTATAGAAAAAGCTTGCGGACTTTATTACCAAGCCATTCTTAATGATCTGGACATGAGGTCACCAGGGAATTTCACTACCTATGTTACATATTTTAATACTGTTAAAATTTACACAAATTCACATTATATTGTATTTAGGGAAAAAAGATGAAAAAAAGAAAAGGTCATTAGATTTGACATCCAGGTTGCATTTGCAATAGGTTAGTGGTGAAGGTGGATGGTATATAGGGCAAGACCTGTATCAGATTGTGTCCAAGGCACAATTAGACTTATGTCTTTTTCAGAATTCATTGACTTTCATGACAAGGTCTTGCTGGGGGATAGCCATACTAGTTTTGGGGCCCTAGACCTGACCTTCCTACAATAGAGGAAAGTAAAATAATTTTCTTCATAAAGCGAAGATGAGAATAATATTATTCAGGTGTAATTTTGTTGAAATAATCATCCCATTGTAGTATTTCATAGAGGTGGGAGTCCCTCTCTGTTTTAACCAATGAGGAGCATTTGATTTTCAGAGTTAATATAAGAGAGCAATGTTACCAGGAAACTTATTTTTCTAATATATTTTATACTGATAATGCCATCTTTGGGGGTTGTATTGTTGTTGGTTGTTTGAGTAAACTTTATATTAAATTATAATGATATAATATTGTAAATACATAGCTCAATTTTTTTTCAAGTAAGCACACCTAGAAACAACCACCCAGACAGAGATATAGAACCTTACCAGCACCACAGAAGCGTCCCATGAACCTCTTCACAGTCTTAATTTTCCATAGGTTAACACTGTTTGGACTTCTCTCATCATGAATTAGTTTTGCATGTTTTTGTAATTAATATAATTTTATCCATGCAGCATGTACTCTTTTGAGTCTGGCTTCATTCACTCATTCATGTTGCAAGAAGCAGTGATCCATCCATCTTTGTAGCTGTGTATTACTCCATTCATATGAATACACCCAATGCATTTATCTTCTATTTATGAGCATTTGGGTTTCTTCACTTGATGCTTTTATTAATAACACTGCTATGGATGTTGTTGTGAATGCAGTTTGAAGACATATACATATTTCTTCTGGGTAAGTATTTAGAGGTAAACCTGTTGTAACATGGGGTTATGAAAGTCCAACTTTACAGATTATGCCAAATAATTTCCAAGGCAGCTGTGGTACCAGTTTACACTCCCACCAGCATATGGAAAATACTTTCTCGCCGTTTTTACTTGACTTTTCACTCTCTTAAACATGTCTTTTGATGGATAGAAGCTTTAATTTTAATTAAGTCTATTTTATCAATCTTTTCCTTATGATTACTGCTCCTTGTATACTGTTTAAGAAATTTTTGCCTACCGCCAAATTTATGAATTTTTTATATGATGTTATCTTCAGGGAGTTTTATTATTGTACCTCTCATATTTAGGGCTACAAACAATCCATCTATAATAGATTGTCCAAATGATATGTGGTAGAGGTCACAATTCTCTTTTTTTCATTTTATTCACATCAATATCCATCTATCCCAACACAATTTATTAACAAGATGATCCAATGCAACGTCATCTCTATCACAAATCAGGTGACTGGACATGTATGAGGGTATTTCTGAACTATATTCTGTTCCAGTCCTCTATTTGTCTATCCCACTGTGCTAATTACGCTACTTTTAAAAAGCAGTTCAAATCTCCCAACTCTGTTATTCTTTGTCAAGATTGTCTCACTTACTCTTGATCCTTTGCATTTCCACATAAATTTTAGAATTAGCTTGTTGCACTGCCCCTTTGCTGTGGAATGAATGTTTGTGTCCACCCCCAGCCCCCCAGGGCAAATTTATATGTTGAAGCCTAATACCTAATGTGATGGTATCTGGAAGTAGGACCTTTAGAAGTGATTAGGTAATGAAGAATTAATGTCATTATGAAAGAGACCTCAGAGAGCTCCCTTGTCCCTTCTGCCTTGTGAGGACAGAGGGAGAAGGCAGTCTATGAATCAGGAAGCAGGCACCTTGATCTTGGATTTCTCAGCCTCCAGAACCGTGAGAAATAAACGTCTGTTGTTTATAAACCACCAGTCTATGGTATTCTGTTAGAGCAGCCCAAACAGACTAAGATATGGTCCCCCACCACTGATTGCTGGGATTCTGATTCAATTTGCTTATTCTGGAGTCTTTCAAACTATGAGTATATTTTAAGACTGTTCGAATTTCTTTAGGAATACTGTGTAGTTTGTAAAGTAGACATTTTACACGTCTTGTTAGAATATTATTAGGTAGTTGATGCATTTTTAAACTATTATGAATACTTTAAAATTTTAATTTACTATTTGTTGCTGCTAAATAGAAATCAATTGGTTATTGTATATTGAATTGCATCCAGTAATTTTTTCTAATAGATTTCTTGCATTTTCTGTGTGTACAACCTGCTCTAACTGTGAGTAATTATAAGTTTATTCGTTTCTTCTCAGTCCATGTATTTTTAATATATTTTTCTCATCTTATTGCCCTTCTAGGACATCCAATACAATGTTAAATAAAAGTGGTAATTACAAGTAGCCTTATTTTTTCTGAAGATGGAAGGAAAGTTTTAAAAGGATCATAATTAAATATGATTTTCCATGTTTTGTTTTGTTTTTATAGATGTTCTTTATCAGATTAAGAGTATTCCCATCTACCCCCTTCTATTCCTTGCTTTCTAAGAATTTTTCATTTTCTTTTATTTCCTTTTTTCAAGCACATTTAACTGGTTTTTAAAGGTATCAAATGATACTTTTTCACCTTTTAGTTTGACCATATGCTTTTTCTTTAATCTACTAATTTGGTGAATTAAATTAATTGAATTTTGAATGTTAATCCACATTTGCATTCCTGGCACAATTGGTTCTGACTTTTCATATATCACTGAATTTGATAATATATTATTTTTTATGCATCTTGCTAATGGATGAATTTGGGCAGTAATTATCATTTTGTAGTGCCCTTGTCAGATTCTGACAGTAGGTTATGTTAGCTTTGTAGAAGAACCTTGGAATTTTTTTTTTTTTTATGGAAGAGAGTATAATATTAGTGCCATTTTATTTGTTCCTTAAGTAGTTAGAAGAATTCAGTGGACTTGGAGCTTGCTATGAGAGTAGGTTTTGAATTACAGACTCAAATTCTTTATTAGATATAGAATAATTCTGATTTTCCATTTACTCTTACTCAGTTTTGTTAAATGATGTTTTCAAGGTATTTATTTCATTTAAATTTTGAAATTACTGACATAACATTGTTTGTAATATCTTCCTATAATTTTTCAACATGTATAGCATCTATAGTAACATCTCTTTTTAAATTTCTGATATTATTTTTGCCTTCTATATTATTTCCTTGATCCAGGGGTTTATCAATTTTGTGATATTTTCAAGAATTGACTTTTGGTTTTGTTGATTAATTTTATGTTTGTCTTCTATTTATTGGACTTCTGTATATATCATTATTATTTTTTCTTCTACTTTCTTTGGATTTAATTTGCTGTTCTTATAGCTGCTTCAGATAGATAGAGTGTTGATTTCCAGCATTCTTTTTTTTTTTTTTTTTTTTTTTTTTTTGCGTTACGCGGGCCTCTCACTGCTGTGGCCCCTCCCGTTGCGGAGGACAGGCTCCGGACGCGCAGGCCCAGCGGCCATGGCTCACGGGCCCAGCCGCTCCGCGGCATGTGGGATCCTCCCAGACCGGGGCACGAACCCGTGTCCCCTGCATCGGCAGGCAGACTCTCAACCACTGCGCCACCAGGGAAGCCCCAGCATTCTTTTTTAATACATGCATGTAAGTCTAAGTTTTTTATCTATGCATGGCTTTAGTTGCATCCTGCATATTTTGATATACCAAATATGTTATCATTCATTTCCAAGTATTTTCTACTTTTCATTGTGATTCTTTGATCAGTGGTTTATTTATAACTATATAGATTAATAACAAATATTAAGGGAGTTCTTTTTCTGTTTATCTTTTTGTTGCAGATTTCTAGCTTAATTCTACTTTCCTCAGAGAATATAATCTCTTTTGAAATTTATTGAAACTTGTTTCATGGTCCATTGGTTAATACTGGTAACTTTCCAAGTACACTTGAGAAGAGTATATTTTATAGTACTGGGGTTCAGTATTCTGCATATATCAATTAGGTCAAGTTTATTAATGATGTTATTCAATACCAATCAGAATCCCAGCAAGGTTCAGTTATACATTCATAACAATTTGATTTAAGGGGGGAGAAACAGAAAAGGTCACGTCCATCTCAATGTATTTTATTGCCCTCAGGACTGTGGCTCACAAGTCCTGACTTCTTTTATTGCCTTCTGATACCTTTAAACAACAGTTCTTTGTATTTTATCCAGCTTTTATAGTTGTTCTCAGTGAAAGGGCTCTTCTGATGTAAGCTATGCTACCATAACTGAAAATGGAACTCCCCAGCCACCGTATTTTCACTGATGGCATTACAATTCCCAACTGACCAAGCTATTTTCCTAAAAATAGCACAAAATAAATCTATTTCTAGGATGAAGAAAGTTTTCATTTTGCTTGAATTTATTACATAATTATTTAACTAGTGTGTTTCTAGAAAACAGAATGGATAATAAGAGAATATAAACCAAAGCTTTTTCAAGAGTATAGGGATTATTCGCATGTAGGGAATGGCAGCATTTACCTCAAATCATCACGTTTCACAATGACTCACCCACCTATAGGTAGAGCAAATCTTTTTTCTTTCAGAGACATGTTGCTCATGGCTGAGCCAAAGCTAAGCAAGGCTAACAGAACATGGGAACCTCATGCACACCAGCACCAATAGGTTTTCTGCTATAAGCCAAAATGATTAATGTATGATGTAGATATGTGTGGTGACTGTAAATATGTATGTATTTGCATGAACATGCCTGTGTGGCATGACTGTAGGTATACATATTTATGTACATACTGTTTGTTTAATGGCCTATATATGGCCAGTTTATCTGTAGGCATCTGGTGAGAGCTAGATGTGAGTTTGTGCAAAGTTGTGGGGCTAGCCTCTCAGCACAGGTGTGTACACCTAGCATGAGTCAACATGTGTCTGTAGGCCATTGTGTCCAAGAAGATGAGTTCAGGGATCTGGGATGGAGGTATCCCAAGATGGGGATATGGGAGGAGGAAAGGGTCACTTGAAAGTCTAAACACTGAATATTAGTATGCTTTGGCACCTTTATGACTAACACACTGTCACCTAGTCCCTTATGCTTATATCCATTCTCCTAAAGGTCTTCTGCCTTAGTATACAGAGAACATTCCAATTTCTGCAGTATGAGAAAACCTTACTTGGGCCTTGACTTCTGCAAAACAACCAAACTCCTATCATCTTCTACCACAGAATGTAGACCTCCATCTTTGTGTTCTCATCTGCTGTTCCTAGTTCAAATAAAAATATCTGACCACAAATGTGCCCTCTTCCCATAGACTCTTGTTATATCCATGAACTGTATCGGACTAAACACTGCTGGGGCATGCTATGATCTTTTGGACATTATTTTCTGCAAGCACACCACACATTTCCTGTTCACTCTCCTGTACCTACTATTACAGCCCCAGTGTACCTTCTTACCGTTAGGCTCAGAGGAACTTGTGGTTGAGTCTACATGAGGTACAATAGTAATGATCATTCATAAAACTAATGAAATTTCATAATGCTATGCTCATTCACAATTTCTAGGGCCAGCAAACACATCTATATTCTAAGCCTAAATTCAATAATAGAATATTTTAATTGATTTTAACATGAGAGTAGGAAAGATAGAGGATGATTTAAAATATTTATTATGGTAATTTCTTGTACATTTCCTGCCCAAATTAATCGATATTACAGAAAAAATTCAAAGGAAGATTCAAATATACTCATAATAAAAATGGTAATCTCTAGAATTCTAATAAAAAAATTTATTATTATAAGTCTTGAGAAATGGGGAAATCCCTGGAAACAATCTAAAATAAGAGATTTTGAAATTGGCCAAATCTTGTATGGAATGAATGTAGGGACCACAAGGAGACAATGTGGGTTCACTGAAAACAAGTAAGACTAAAAGAATTTCATATCCTTCTTAGTGAGTATTTGTATGTTAGTATTCTAAGTGAATGTTGTTGGTAGTGTTTCTTGATTTCAATAAGAGTCATTAAATGTAACTTTCAGAATCATTATGGAGAAAGTGGAGAAACATGGACTAAAAATAATTAGGTAGATTTACAGCTGGTTGAACTGCCAGATCCAAAGAGTATTAGTTAATGAATCAAAGTTAACCTGGGCCAGATATCCTGGTAAGTAGCTATAGATCCTATGGACTTGGCAGCCCTCAGGGGAGTGTTGTTGCTCCTAAGTTTCCCTCTGGTTCCATCTAGTGGCTGATTATGCACTAATCAATTGTCATTGCATTAATCTTGCTTTGTGTTTACATTGAATACTATTTATTTAACAGAGCTGTGATTATATAACTTCATGTGGGGCCACCTAGTGTTGCATCTTAAATTGCCAACGATTAGAGCAAGTCTATCTTCAGGACCTGGGTTATGCTCCAAGTCTGTAGGTATAAGCCAACCGAGTCCACTCAGGAGAATCAAGAGTAAGGAATCACTTTACATTAAATACCGTGCAACTCCCATGAAGTGTTTTTTGTTTTCTTCTTTGAGGCACAGCTTTTCCTGCATCACAATTTTTTTCTGATTCCCCTCATATCCTTCAGCTCTTTTCTCCTTGTATTGTGTCCTGATTTACCTCTCGTTATATAGTAACACTAGCACAAATGTTAGCCCCACTTTGTGTTTGCTTAGAGTTTTGTGGATTATAAGCACATCTCTTTTTTTTAAAGATTTATTTATTATATTTATTTTTAGCTGCATCAGGTCTCAGTTGAGGCACGCAGGATCTTCGTTGAGGCAAGCGGGCTCTTCGTTGCAGCATGTGGGATTCTCTCTAGTTGTGGTGTGTGGGTTTTCTCTTCTCTAGTTGTGGCGCACAGGCTCCAGGGCGCGTGGGCTCTGTAGTTGTGGTGCACGGGTTCCAGAGCGTGTGGGCTCTGTAGTTTGTGGCACACAGGCTCTCTAGTTGAGGCGCACGAGCTCAGTAATTGTGGCATGCGGTCTTAGTTGCCCCGCGGCCTGTGGGATCTGAGTTCCCTGACCAGGGATCAAACCCACATCCCCTGCATTGTAAGGCAGATTCTTTACCACTGGACCACCAGGGAAGTCCCTAAGCACATCTTTATATGTCATTTTATTTAAATAGACAGGGAGATTGGGAATATCTCCTGGCAGATGAAAGACACTAAGGCTCAGGGATGTTAAGAATACTAATCAAGCTGTCACAGTTGATTTATCATGAAGCTTGAGCTCCAGCCCAGTCTTTTTTAACAGCGTTTCTTCAACACGTATTTTTTTCAGCTTTATTGTGGTATAACTGACAAATAAAATAATAAGATATTTAAAGGGTACATCATGATGGTTTGATTCCAGCCCAGTCTTTTGAAGAATCATCTAGGTTCCCTTCTCCTTTATCATACTGCTCAGCAGAAAACTCCCAGTGTCCCCAATAATCTAAGCAGGGAGCTTCTTGAGTGCTTTCACCTTCTCTTCTAGCCATGATTCCAACACATCAATTTTGATAAACCTAGTCATGGAGACAAACATGCCCCATGGATCACTGGGACAAATTCTTCAAAGCGCAGACTCAAAGGGTCTCAATTTAAACTAGAATACAGTTTTCCCCCCCAAAACTTCTCTAGTAACCACAACAAAAACTATCTGAACCCCAATAATTTGTACTAGACAGAGGCTCCTTATACTTTTACTTGACAACACCCTTTTCTTACCTGCTAACGGCAACCTGCCATAGTATTTCAGGAATGAAGAAAGTTTCTAAAGCTCCTTGAATACACAATCAACACCAGTCTTCAGCACCACCATCATCATACTTATCATCACAGATAATAGTTATTGAACAATAACCATGGCCAATAACTGTGCCCAGTGCTGTTACACTCGTTCTCAGCTAATCCTTCATAACCCTGAAAGGAAGGAGTTAGACTGAGTCTTTTCCTTAGAAAAGCTACGAAATCAACAAAAATCATGGAGATAGTAAATTCTAGAGCTGGGATTTGAAACTGGGTCTGTCTCACACATCTAGCACCCAATATAACATCTCTTACAGGTACTCAATCATGCAACAGCAACAACAGCAATAAATATCTTCCCCCTATATCTTCCTCCTGCTCTCACTGTATAATAGATTTCTGCTTGAGATGAAATATTGAACCAAATGATCATTTGGTCTTTCCAGCTCTTTGGATTCTATGAACCAAATAATGAACCTTGCCCTACGCAAGCCTGAGAAGTAACAGAGTTTTGGTAAATGTGTGAAGCGTAAGCCAGACCACATACTTCTGTGATGAAAAACATTAATTCCAGAGCTGCAGCCAAGAGGGTCTTGCTTTTAGTTTGAAAGAAACTTTATGTTACACAATAAACCAGATGGAAACATCAATGATAATATTTGTCAACATGGCTCAGCACACTTTAGCAGAGAATTACCAAGCTCCTGTCATGATGAAAAGGAAATTGGAAGGCGGTCAAGTGATATCATCCCCTGTACATTGATCCAGTGCTGCAGGTTTTGGATGATTTGCTGTTAAATTCATCTTTACACATCACTGTTTCTTGAGGTTTGGATTTTTTGTGAGCTATATGGCTTGTGATTTAAGGGACATAAAAGAAAGTTCTTTTGAAAAAAGAACTTATTAAGGAAACAAAAATAGAGCTAGTTATGTTGTTAAAATATTTGGGGTTGAATAACATCTTTTTAAGTGATAACATTATGGTAAGTAATGTTTAATAGAAGCATGTAGGATAGTGGACTTCTAACGGTGCACGAACGTTCGCATGAAGTAAGTAAAATTAGGAAAATCCTGAAAATATGACCAAAAATGGTACTCACAATATTGATTGTCATATATTTTGATATACGAGGCTTTAATAAGGCTGCAGTGAAGGTATTATTTGATGAATGCTTAAGTTTTTAGATTTCCTCAAGGTTATAGAAACAGAATCCAGTTTCAATGGATTAAGTGACAGTGCAAAATACCTCACTGTCTAGTTTTGTTGCTCTCTAATGCTATTTTCACAAAAATTACTGATGACACTGCATTAACAAGTTTCATTTTTACTGTCAGATATTTTATGTGCCTGTCCAGATGCAATTATAAATTGAAAAACCAAAATTATAAGCGATATATCATGTCTAAAATAACCATTACTTTTCCTAAAACGTTACTAAAATAATTCTCAAAAAATACTTATTGGTTGTTTTGAATTTGAATATGTGGAGTAAATCACAGTGACTAAAATTAAAGGTACATAATAACTAATTGATAAACATTTAAATTAGTGGCTGGAAGGTAGGTGAAATTAATATTTCCAAAGTGGAGTCACAATTCATTAACCACAATTGTCATTTTCTACTATGCTGATGGAAGAAATTTATTTCATTTAAGGTTAGATGGACATGTTATGTGAGTGATCCACTAATTTCCTCATCGGCTTATATAAAAATCGTCTACCAGGGAAATTGGAAAAACCATGCCTTTAAGTTTGTTCCCAATATACAGAATCCCTCTGTTACTCTCACTCCACCTCCAATAATCCAGTTACTGAATTCTAATAGTCGTTTCTACCTATACTCTTGCCAGGTCAGGCAGGAGTACTATTCCATTTATCAATGAAAACACACCACTAACTGGTGATTTTATTACGTATGAACATGTTCCAAGGAGTGATAGACTTTTGATTTAGAATGCTGAATCACGAGCTACTGTTGCGTCTGGTGAAAGCTAAGGCTGTTCAGTTTTCAGCTTCAGGTGATAAGATATTGATCTGTCCCCCTATCTCAAGCCAGTAATCAAATACAATGTGGCTACAAGGTGCTTATGGTGACTGGATGCCTCTGCAGGAGGCATATGGAACTAAGAATATTACTTAATCCCTGTGAACAAGGTCTACCGCAGTCCTTAGAGACATCGACACCCTTGTGTTCACCAGATGCTTAAAGAGAGTTGTAGTGGGGTCACAGATAAAGAAAAGCCTTGGGCTCAGATCTGTAGAACTCATAGGTTATATATAATCTCCTGAAGAGGAAGTATTGTTGAAATATTTATCTTTCATATCATCTGAAACAGGTTGGGCTCACAGCAGGCATTTAGTACATTCTTGCTGACCTGTTTCATTGTTTTGACTCCTGGGCAGCATAATGGCATACAAATAGAAAGTAATACGAGGTCGTGACTGGTATATACGCTGAGACTGGTTTCTGGTTGCTGAAAATAATCAAGATGACGAGGAGAATAAGGGTAGAGGTGTGTGTGTGTGTGTGTGTGTGTGTGTGTGTGTGTGTGTGTGTTAGAGAGGGAGAGAGAGAGAGAGAGAAGGAGGGAAATCATGAGAGAGGTAGACCCTTCCCATCTGCTTCAGGAGTACCTATTGTTGCTAGTTTCAGGACTGCATGAAAAGCAAGTCTAAAAGCATTGAATCCATTCCCTTTATTCATCATTAATAATTTAAAGTATTGATTAATTAAATTCCCCTTCTTCTACTCCACCAAAAGAAGACATACAGATGGCCAAGAGGCACATGAAAAGATGCTCGACATCGCTAATTATTACAGAAATGCAAATCAAAGCTACAACGAGATATCACCTCATACCAGTCAGAATGGCCATCATCCAAAAAGTCTACAAACAATAAATGCTGGAGAGGGTGTGGAGAAAAGGGAACCCTCCTACACTGTTGGTGGAAATGTAAATTGGTACAGCCACTATGGAGAACAGTATGGAGGTTCCTTAAGAAACTAAAATTAGACCTACCATATGATCCAGCAATCCCACTCCTGGGCAGAAAAACCATGGTTCGAAAGGATACATGCACCCCAATGTTCTTTGCAGAGCTGTTTACAATAGCCAAGGCATGGAAGCAACCTAAGTGTCCACTGACAGATGAATGGATAAAGAAGATATGGTACATATATACAATGGAATATTACTCAGCCATTAAAAAGAATGAAGTAATGCCATTTGCAGCAACATGGATGGACCTAAAGATTATTATACTAAGTGAAGTAAGTCAGAGAAAGACAAATATCATATGATATCACTCATATGTGGAATCTAATTTTTTAAAAAATGATAAAAATGAACTTATTTACAAAACAGAAACAGACTCACAGACTTAGAGAATGAACTTATGGTTACCAGGGGGGATGGGGGGAGGGAAAAATTGAGAGTTTGGAATTGAAATTTACACACTGCTATATTTAAAATAGCTAATCAACAAGGACCTACTGTATAGCACGGGGAACTCTGCTCAATACTCTGTAATAGCCTCAAGGGGGAAATAATTTGAAAAAGAATAGACACATGTATATGTATAAGTGAATCACTTTGCTGTACACCTGAAACTATCACAACATTGTTAATCAACTATACTCCAATATAAAATAAAATTTTTTTAAAAGAAAAAAAGTCAAAAAAATTCCCCTCATCTTGGGGTAGGCCAAAATTCTGTAATAAAGAAATTAATATTTCAAAATAAATGTGTAACATCTGAATGCAATGCATAGAATAAAAATACATTTAGTTATTAAGTTGTAGCATTTTGGAGCTAAAAGAGACCTCAAACATCATTTATTTGAACTCTTTTATTTTATGAATGACAAAACTAAGGTTCAAAGAGGAAAAATAACTTCCCCAAATTCAAACATCCAGTAGAGAGCAAGGAATATTGACTTTTAGTTCAGTGATCCTTGTACCTTACTAGGCTGCCTCACGCTGCACATTAGTGAACACAACAAAGTCACATGGATGGGAACGTCTTTTCCTGTTCTTCATCGGTTACATATATACAGATAATTTCTCCCAAGCCCTGTGATTTATAGTTAATTTTAATCAAATGTAAATTTTATAATCAGTTCTTATAATCACTTACAAAAATGATTTGCAAATTTAACTTTTAGACATTTCACTGGGTAGTTGGTTATTCTCTTTTCATTTTATCCACATTAGAAAGACCCGTCTGTAATACAGGTGCTAAAAGAAGGCTTTGGACTTCTTTTTGTCTGTAAAAGCATCCAGGATGATTTATACTCTTGTAGACACAGAATACTTCCTTTTGGACAATAGTATAGGCAACATTTAAAATCATGCTTATCAAAACACAAAAGGAAAGCAGCACTCAGCTTTGTGTCTGCAAATAATAGTTGGTCAAAACAAATAAAGATATTATTTTTAATAATAATATTATTATTAGTTTAGGACTCTCACCCTCCAATTTTCCTATCCTGCATCCTTTTCGTATCTGACTTCTGTTGTTTCCATTTTTGTATATATCATCTACTACTCATTGGTGATCATCACCCTGTGGTTAGGAAATTAGGAAACCAGCTCAACAAAATAATAAAAACACATTTATCTACCATCAAAAACAGATATGCAATAATTCCTCACAAATTTACATAGTTAAGAGTGGCAGCTATAGCTGTTTGCTCGTTCCCATAATAGGATGTCCAGGGTTTCATGGTGTTATCATCTGCTGAATCATTTCCTCCAACTTCATATCGTTTCTAAAATACAATTGATTTCCTTGGTTTAATGGTTATTTTCTTCTGTAATGGAATTATTTTTTCTAATGAGAGTAATAGTTTTCTTTCACTCATCAGAAAATAAGGAAATGCATATTTTTTACATATATTTTTAAGCATGAATAAGGTATTGAGTTCAAGATGAGTAAGAAAATATACACTTAGGCTCACATTTCAGGATCTGTATTGTGCCTTTTCTGAAAAAATCTGCACAATATTTTAATAATATTTTTATGGACATCAAATGATATGTAATGATGTCTTTTGACTCAATAATGGCAGAAATATATGAACTATGAACTCCTGTACACTGAGAAAAAAAAAGAAACACACTTTGGGCAACAGAAATAAAACTCCTTTCAATGGTTTGCTAGCGAATCACTATCCTAATTCTAATGCCAGGATAGACTCAACAAAGCTTACCTAATTTATCTTCTATATTACTATTACAGCAGTCTAAGAGTTTCTCAGTTGCAAAATTATGCTTGATTTATATTGAGCTCTTAGGCAACTGAACTCGGGGTTTTGTTTATTTTATAGGTTGGTTGGTTTGGTTTGGGTTTTTGCACATGAATTTTAAGGTAATTCTTCCTTATCATACAATAGATCTTTTGAATGTAAATGCTAAAAGTTATCATCCAAACTATTAGTTATGCCCTAAGCTCTAGTGGTCTGCATATAAAAAACTCACACATGCCCTTTGTCTTTAACCAATTCTCTTTCTTTCTCTCCTCCCCTCCCCCCCCCGCCCCCACACACTGTAGCTACCTATTTACCTGTTAATACTTCTTGGAAATAATGATTCAACAGAAAATATATTTTCTCTTATGCTACATTTTTCTAAATTTTCTGGATTGGCCTTGGAAAAGACTTAGCTGCAACTTAAAACCATAGAGATCTGTGGCAACATTTTCCTAACCTACTTTTTTGAACTCTTGTGAACAAAAGGAATGAAGTCAGTTTGGTGGCGTGACTTTTTCTTAATAAAGCCGACAGGTTCCTGGTGACCACTGATACTTTTTCTTGTTCTTGTGTTCACAAACCATAGGCCTGACAATCTATTCTGGAGATGATTCGTACATAGAAACCAAAGTTACTTATCGTTAGAAGCCAAATTCTACCATTTCCCTTTAGGAACTAGTGTTCTGACATCTCTCTCATTCCCATGACATGTTAAACATGGCTAAGGTAGTTCTTCTGCAAGAACTTTCTAAAGTGAAAGTCATCTAGACTAGAGACTTAAAAACTCATTTTAAGAGTCTAACAATGCTTTTTTATGCTACAGTGTACGTAGGAATCACTTGGGATCTTCCTAAAATGCAGATTTTGATTCAGTGGGTCTGGACTGCGGCTTGATATTTTTCACTTCTGACAAACAGGTGATGCCTCTGCAGCTGATCCCTGAACCATGATTTGTGTAGCAAGGAACTGCACAGAGATCCTCAAACTTGAGTGCTCATTAGAATCACCTTCAGGGCTTTAAAATAAATAGATGTCTGGGTCCCACCCCCTGAGATTCTGATTTAATTGCTCTGGGAAGTGGTCTGGACACTGGGAATTTTAGAAGTCCCCAGGAGATTTTAATGTGCAGCCAAGAGTGGGAATCACTGTCCCTTTCAGCCCTCTCTGTATCACTGCATTTTCTTTGATGCACAGAATGGAAGCAAGTGAGGAATTTCTCTTTCAAAAACAACAAAGAAAACTGCTTTCTTGGGGGCATATCGATGATTATAAAGGCATGCCCAGTTCTACTGCTAGCATGCTCGGACCCCGCAACTGTCAATGTGGTTCTGGGACCATCACTTGGGACTTGTTAGAAATGAAGAATCTTGGACCTCACCGCAAACATTGAGAATCAAAACCTGCCTTTTAACAAGATTTTCCAGGTGATATTTATGCACGTTAAAGTTTGAGACTCACTGCTCTAGGAGGTTATGTTCCCTTGGCAATCTTTCTGTGTCAAGTACACGGTGCAACCAATCAGTCCCATTATAAAGACCTTGGAAGTGAAGAGGGGAGAGAGAAGAAGGCAATCTACAGTGAATAACTGACAAAGTGCTCCATATAGCCTTGCAAATCAACTCCAAAATATACTCACAACCAGGGTAAATTTCAAATCTGTCAAGGAAGTACTTATATAGCAAAAATAAGTAATAATTATTTTTGCTAATTTATGCAGCATTCATTTTTTTCTTTGTTTTGGTGATTAATTGTGTGGGCATGCTCTACAGCTCTACAGCTCTGTATCAGTAGTTCTCAACTGAGGGCAATTTTACTTCCCCAGGGACATTTGGTATTTTGGTTGTCACAACTTGGGAGGGTGTGTGTAAGTGGCATCTAGAGGGTAGAGGCCAGATATACTGTTATCAGGGAAACATCCTACATTGCACAGAATAGACCTCCCTCCCAAAAACAAAGAATTATCTGGCACTAGATGTCAATAATCCACTGAGGTCGAGAAATTCTGCACTACAGTGTATCAGTTTAGGGATACACACACACACACACATAAACATATATGCATTTCTTCAAGAGGCAAGATATCACTTGTAAAGTGGAATAAGGTAGTTAAAAATTTCCTCTGGAAACTCACTCCATTATGAAAAGCTGAATGACCAGGATAATAGAATAACACAGTGATCTCAAGGTGTACAATTTGGTATAAATGTGTAAGGAGCCCTGGGATGTATAGTTCATTTTCTTAGCGAATGCATTAAACATTGCTGACTGGCATTGTAAAAGTAGTCCAGTAACATCTCACTGTTTACTTTTTGGTTCTCATTAGTGTTAAAGTGTCAAAACCGAGTAACCACTTAGTAAACACCCTCGTACTAGTGGCATTGAATTAGGCACTCCACAGAGATCAATCCCCGACTTTAATCACTGTGGGATTAATTTACAATGTGTAAAATGCACAATTGTGTAACCTTCGGAGAAGTTCTCTTGGTTTTGCTCTTTGTTTTCATTTCATGTGATCATGTTTAGTCTGTTAGGAGTTGTTGAAGTTCTGCTGAGGAAAACCAATGTTGCAGTACAGACGCATCAGCCAGCCTTGGACGTTGATGAGATTCCTTGTATGGAAACGGGGTCCACTAACTGTTCAGAGCCAGGGCTCTATAGTGAGATGCACAATAGACATTGATCAAGGCAGTTCTTGGGAATATGAAAACTGGGTAAAGGTAGAGGCCTGGCACCAGGGATCTGGCAGGCTCATGGTGTTGGCCTCCTTACCTTCTCTGCCTCCTACCTAGGCTTGCTTCGGGTCCCTTGTCACCAAAGTTCAGAACATATCTTTTGGAGGTATTCCAGGTGACCCTACGGTGTGCTGGAGGAAAGTGTTAGACCTTCCAGCAATAGTGTTCTATCTAAAAATGGAAAACAATGAGGTTTGCTAATGATTGATATATGACTTTCACACTTGGTTTGTCTGCCAGATGTTCAAGTGTCACACTGTGTCCTGAGGAAAACCTGAAGCTGGTCCACAGCTGTGACTTTACTAGTTCCTTTGCTTTCGACATATTGCAACGTATGGTGGCTTAAACGTACTCAGACATGTGATTTTACCATCTTAAATCATAGAATCTTTACAACCTTGTTTATTGGAATGGGGTATAAGCAAAATAACTTTTGTTCTCCATGGATATTACTGGCTAGCTCCTTGCAAAGCACCAAAAAAGTAGTTGAAATCAGAGATATCAACTTTTTCTTTTACAAAATGATTAATTTGCTAACCTTTTCAGGGATGACCAATGACTGTCAGTAGTTGCTACCTCGCAGGCATTTAAAGACACGCAAACACATATAATCGGTCACTTTAATATTAAGTGGGTTTTTATAAAGAAAAAGACAATAGTTACTGTTGAAAATAACTAATGCTTTGTAGAGAGTATAATACAAAAAAATCTGAGGGATTTTGTTCCCATACCTAGGAAGTTTTGTTACTGAAAAAGATGTGTCGTGTATAAAAACTCTGAGATCTAGTCACCTTGAAAACTAGACTTTGATTTTCTAAATTATTTAAAGATCTCCCAAAGGAAGAGTTTCAGTGGAATTTCAATGTCTTTCACAGAAATCTTTTGTTCCCTCACAGAAGTTCACTGGTTAACTCCTAGTAAAGCACAAAAACGCATAGTTGAAATTAAAGCTACTATGTTTTCTTTTTTTAAACAAAAGAGAGGTGTTAATTTTCAGAGATGACCAGTGACTCAACAGTCTCTACCTTACAGATATTTAAAGACATAGACACATTCCTCACATTTAATCTGTCAAATATATATACAGCAACAGCTTTATTGAAATACAATTCACATATAAAATTCACCCTGTTAAAGTGTATAATTCGGTGGTTTTTACTACATTCACAGTCATCCAACCATCACCACAATCTAATTGCAGAACATTTACATCACCCCAGAAGGAATCCCATACATATTATCAGTAACTTCCTATTCCCACCTACTCCCAGCCCTTGACAATGTGGTCATAAAGGACCACATACTGAGAATAAGCAAAAATAACATACCAACTTGCTCCAGAAAATGGTTTCTTCTGGAATATAAGACTAAATCAACTAAGATAATCCAAAGCCTTTATACCATAAACTATGCCCAAACTCAAACAGTTCCCCACTTCACAGGATCAGCCTTAAAATCACCATCCCAGACTCTAAACTAAACGCCTATAAATATTCTCTCCTGACTTCTCCTGTTCTGAGACACAACTAAGACTCTGTCAAATTCTAAAATGAGTCTAATAAAGTTAGCTTTGCTTGATTTGCAGGTGTTCTCTCTTACTGCAGTGAGTCTGATAAACTAAGCTTTGAGTAATCAACAGATGTTTCTAGTGGACTCTTAGGATCCACATTTGGTAGTCCCCTTACTCTCCCAGTTGGGTTTCTTGGGCAAGAGTCAGGATGGCTCCAGCTCTCTCTTGCTTGTAAACTGTGGAAAACACTCACACATTCTTTCCCCTTGTCAAACTCTTAGAGTGCAGGCTGATTCCAATATAGTCACTTTTCCTTCGCTTTGCCACCAAAGAAAGAGCTCACCTTCCTGCCTGACCTGCCTTCACGGCTTCCTAGTCAGTAGTGACATTACAGTCCACTGTCACTTGACAACCTCAAGGAACATATATGAGAGTCTTTGCTCCCTTTAAACACTTCTCTTTAAGCTTGAGGTGGAATCCAGCCATCCCCACCTTGGGATTGGTATGGGGTAATGGGTGAGACCACAGAAAGGTAACAGCTTCCTCCAAAGAAATCTCACAAATCCATTCTTCAAAATCTGCTCAACTCCTAAAGGATTTTAAGATTTGAAAAATTAACAACTTTTTTTTGAAAATTCGAATTTAGTACAGCAAGCACACTTTGGAATATATCTATTGTATCCTGGTGCCTCAGTCAAAACTCTCACCATGACAGTCAGCTATAGTCACACAGTAGTCCCCCCTTATCCTCGGGAGACACATTCCAAGACCTCCAATGGATGCCTGAAACCATGGATAGTACTGAATCCTATATATATATTGTTTTTTTTTCCTAAACATACTACATACCTATGACAAAGTCTAATATATAAATTAGGCACAGTAAGAGATAACAATAATAACTAATAATAGAACAATTTTAACAATACACTGTAATAAAAGTTATGTGAATGTTGTCTCTCTCTCTCTCGAAGTATCTTATTGTACAAATCTAATGCCTTTTCCATCTTAACTAATTACTTATCATGCACTATGGCCCTAACTTTTGCAGTTTGAGGTGTGGCAGCAGAACCAGCACGAATTTCTTTTTCCTTCTTCACAATTTCATGGATAGAATATATTCACGGATAGAAGATATACCTAGATCTTAGCAACTTCAGCACACAATTTTTCTTCTTTCCTTATTAAGTCGACAACTTTCACCTTTTCACTTAAAGGAAGCACTTTATGGCTACTCTTTGATATATCTGAATTACCAGCATCACTTCTCTTGTGCTTTGGGGCCATTATTAAGGAAAATAAGGGTGACTTGAACACAAGCACTGTGATCCCGGGACAGTCAATCTGATAACTGAGAAGGCTATTAAATGACTAACAGGCAGGATTCTCTGGACAAAGGGATGATTCACATCCTGAGGGGGATGGAGCGGGATGGTAAGAGATTTCATCAAACTACTCAGAGTGGCACACAATTTAAACTTTACGTGGAATCTAGAAAAATGATACAGATGAACCGGTTTGCAAGGCAGAAATAGAGACACAGATGTAGAGAACAAACGTATGGACACCAAGGGGGGAAAGCGGGGGGTGGGGGGTGGAGGTGGTGGGATGAATTGGGAGATTGGGATTCACATATATACACTAATATTTATAAAATAGATAACTAATGAGAACCTGCTGTATAGCACAGGGAACTCCACTTCGCTGTACAGTAGAAACTAACACAACGTTGTAAAACAACTATACCCCAATAAAAAAAATAAACTTTATGAATTGTTTATTTCTGGAATTTTCCATGTAATATTTTCTGACAGAGGTTGACCACAGGAAACTGAAACTGCAGAAAGCGAAACTGCAAATAAGGGGGAGACTACAGTATTTTGGGGTAAATGTGCCAAGCACTTATTTTACTGAGAAGCATTTGCTGTTAAAAATTAGTTTGGGGGCTTCCCTGGTGGCGCAGTGGTTGAGAGTCCGCCTGCCGATGCAGGGGACACGGGTTCGTGCCCCGGTCTGGGAAGATCCCACATGCCACGGAGCAGGTGGGCCCGTGAGCCATGGCCGCTGAGCCTGTGCTCCGCAACGGGAGAGGCCGCGACAGTGAGAGGCCTGCGTACCGCAAAAAAAAAAAATTAGTTTGGGACCAGTGATCTAGCCAAGTGCTTCCCATGCTTTAATGTACATACAAAATTACCATGGGGATTTTCTTAAAATGCAGATAAACAGATTCTGATTCTGTAGGTCTGCAGTGAGGACGGAGATTCTGCATCCCTGAAAATCTCCCAAGAGATGTCAAAGCTGCTGGTCCTCAGACCACAAGACTCCAAGCAGGCTCCCTGTCTCAGGGGTTGGATCAGAATTGTGAATTCTTTGAACTAGAAAATTGAAAACAGAACAACAACCAGAGTGCAATCACTCATCTCTGTGTTGTCCAGGCAAAGAGATGAGGAGCAAGAATCTGGGTTAGGAACTGGGAAGAATATGAGAAATAATAAAATTGAGAAGAGGCGGTGAAGGGACAGGAGGATTTCAAAAGGAGCCTGATTACAGATGTGAGACATAGTAGGCAGAAGATAAGAATAGGTCAGAAGAGCAAGACAGAATAATGGGAGGAAGAACGTAGACAAAACCAATATAACCTGGCATTTCTGGTCCATATTTCATTGGACAGACACATTTCCAAATGCCAGTTTTGCTGTGCTCCTTTGCAAGTTTTTGTTTTGATGGATATTAAAAGAACTTGAAGAGGTGGGAGATACAGATCCAGCCTGGGCCAAACATACCAATTCTTTTCTTTCCTGCTTATTTACACACTCACTGTTGCTATGCCACATTTGGGGAAATTTCTTTTGAGAAATGTCCAAACTGATAGTAAAGGTACTGCATAAGTCGGAAAAATAGAATTATAAAAAAGTCCAGCCTACTCAAAACTATACTCAGTTATCTTGTAAGTTTGCTGGAAGTAAAATAATTTCCAATGTTTTCTCTGTCAAAAACTCCTCACCATTTTTGTCTGTTTGTGTAGTTAAAACAGAAATTTTGAGGAGTGTGTGGGGGTCAGTCATTTTCAGCAGTGTCTTTTGAAAGAGCAAAGATGATGCTGGGTAAACAAGAAGTGTCCCTGAGCAGGAGTTTCCACTGTTGGATTTTTGCATTCAGGAGGAACTGACCTTGTCCGTCAAGATCTCTCATAAGCAACAGTGACAGAGCATCTCACTTACATATCATATTTCCCACTTGTAAATAAATATATTGAGACAAACTGTTTAAGTGAGGCACTTTGCAGGCACTACAATCATCAATGGCTAATGAATCAGTGTTTCTGGTCCAATAACATAACCAAAAAAAAAAAGAAAAAGAAAACAAATGGAAAAAAAGAGTATAGTTTTCATCAACTTACTGAACTAGAGAAAAAAATACTTTCACTTCTCAACTTTAAAAATTTTACAATGGTTCTATTTTTAAGAGGCTGTGGGTTATTTCAGAGGTAACTTACCATCTTGAAAGTTGAGAAATGAATTTAATTCCAGCTAAGCAACATATGCTATTGCCATAAAATGAAAATCTTTACAAAAATATATATAACAATCCAAGACTAGTATTTACTGTCTGAAATCCATGCCTTGGTTAACTTTTTTAAAAATAATCTTCCCAGTCATTATATTTATATGCTGGTATCCTCATTATCATTTCTGTCTCTTCTTTGGGGAACAGTATTATAAGTGGTTTTGTGATAGAAAAACTAAATGTGGATGAATCATGAAGATTCTTTAAATGAATCTTAAATCTTATTAAAATAGTTGAGTCATTTGTGTTTCCCTCCCACAGAGGCAATAAAAGATTCATCTAATCTAAATCATTTTCACTTTCTCTACCAGTTTCTGGATTTTTTAAACGTGAAAAAACCTTCAGAGCATTACCATCTAAGGGATTGAGAACTTGTGTGTCTGACCCTGGTTAGGAAGGATGAGATTGGTATTCTGTTATATAACTGTATTAATTTCCATTTACATAAAGAAGCACAAAGTGTTTGAGAGGAGAAAATAAATTATGACTATATCCATTAAAGTAACTAAAACCTTGAACTTACATGTTTTTTTATTTGCTGATTATAAGCTTTTTTTCTCCCTCTCCCTATCCACACTGCCCCTGATGACCCATTCGTGTCACAAAACACCCACATTTATTGATCAACTGAATAAATGATTATTGATTTTGTAATTTTCAGCATTTTCAAGAATTTCAATCATGTTAATTTGAGGACAATCTTGGAAGGGATCCTTTTGGGATAGATGTGTATGGCAAGTCATTGAAACCAAGACAATAAACATGTTCACAATGTATGTCCGCATAATGACACTGGGTTACTATAACAGTGGTGTTTAGTGCTATTTCAATTGAATATTTATTCATCTGTGGGTATATAAGCCTTGGGCTATTAATAATTCTGAAAGAGAGAGTGTCATATTTCTAGTTCCTATGTAGGTATTAATTCTTTAATGTTTCTGGTGTAGAGTTAATGAAATTGCCTTAGAAGTTTGAAGTTGTGTTAATATTCTGTATTTTGTATCTAGGTTAAGGACTGAGAACATTTGTAAAGTTAAATTGGAAAATTACCAATATGAAATTGGGTTGGTAAAAACATATTAAAGTAACACAGCCTTTTTCTTAATTGAAGTATAGTTGATTTACAATGATATATTAGTTTCAGGTATACATAATAGTGATTCGATATTTTTATAGATTACATTCCATTTAAAATTATAATATATTGGTTATTTTCCTTGTGCTATACATTACATCTTATTTATTTTATACCGCAGTTTGTACCTTTTAGTCCACTTACCCTATTCTTGCTCCTCCTACCATCTCTCTCCCCACTAGTAACCACTAGTCTGTTCTTTGCACCTCTGAGTCTGTTTCTATTTTGTAATAGTCATTTGTTTGTTTTATTTTTTAGATTCCACATATAAGTGAAAACATACATTATTTGTCTTTCTCTGTCTGACTTACTTCACTTAGTATGATCATCTAGGTCCATCCATGTTGCTGCAAATGGCATTATTTCATTCTTTTTTATGGCTGAGTAGTATTCCATTGTACACATGTACCACATCTTCTTTATCCATTCACCTCTTGATGGACATTTAGGTTGTTTCCATGTCTTGACTATTGTGAATAGTACTGCTATGAACATAGGGGTGCATGTATCTTTTTGAATTAGTGTTTTAATTTGCTTTGGATATATACCCAAGGGTGAAATTGCTGGGTCATATGGTAGTCCTATTTTTAAATTTTTGAGGAACCTCCATATGGTTTCCCATAGTGGCTGCACCAATTTACATTCCCACCAACAGTGCACTAGGATTCCCTTTTCTCCGCATCCTTGACAACATTAATTATTTCTTCTCTTTCTGAGGTCAGTCATCCTGACAGGTGTGAGGTTCTCATTGTGGTTTTGATTAGCATTACCTTGATGCTTAGTGATGTTGAGCATGTTTTCACATGCCTGTTGGCCATCTGAAGGTCCTCTTTGGAAAAATGTCTACTCAGGTCTTCTGCCCATTTTTAATTGTCTTCTTTGATTTTTTTGATATTCAGTTGTATGAACTATTTATATATTTTGGATATTAATCCCTTAATAGACATATCAGAAGATATGTGCAAATATCTTCTCCCATTCAGTAGGTTGTCTTTTCATTTTGTTGATGGTTTACTTCGCTTAAGGAAGGGGAAGAAAACCCTCAAGTTTTTGACTTGTGGTTACCATGTAGTTCATATATGTTGACCTATAACTATATCCCCTTGTTTCAAGCTGATAATCATTTAAGTTCAAACAAATTCTAAAAGCTCTACATTTTTTACTCCCCCTCCCCACATTCTGTGTTTTTGATGTCATATTTTACACTTTCATGTCTATCCCTTAACTCTTTATTGTAGTTGATTTTACAATTTTTGTCTTTTAACCTTCATACTAGCTTATTTAAGTGGTTGATTTGCAGCCTTTACTATATATTTGCATTTACCAGTGGGATTTTTCCCTTCTTATAATTTCCTATTTCTTGTTATAGCCTTTTCTTTTTCACTTACGGAAGATCCTTTAACACTTCCTGTAAGGTTGGTTTAGAATTGATGAACTCTTAGTTTTTGCTTTTCGGAGAAGCTCTTTATCTCTCCTTCGATTCTGAAAGATAACCTTGCTCAGTTGAGTATCCTAAGATGTAGGGTTTTTCTTTCAGCACTTTAAATATATCATGCCACTCCCTTCTGGTCTGCAACGTTTCTGCTGAAAATTCAGCTGATAGCCTTAGGGAGGGGTTCCCTTGTATGTGACTTTTTGTTGGTCTCTTGCTGCCTTTAGAATTCTCTCTTTAACTTTTGCTATATTAATTATGATATGACTTGGTGTGGGTCTCTTTGGGTTCATCTTGTTCGAGACTCTGTGCTTCCTGTACTTGGATATCTGTTTCCTCCTTCAGGATTGATATGTTTTCAGCCATACTTCCATCAGATACATTTCCTACCCCCTTTTCTCTCTATTCTACTTCTGAGACCCCTATAATGCAAATGTTAGTAGCTTGATGTTACCCCAGAGATTTCTTAAGCTATTCTCATTTTTAAATTTGTTTTTCTTTTTGCTGTTTTGATTGAGTGATTTCCATTATTCTACCTTCCATATCTCTTATGTAACACTGCCTTTTGAAACTTAGATAATTAGATAGAAACTATGAATGAACCTATGCAAAGGAACGTGGTTTCCTGCCAATCTCTAAGACTAGTGGTTGAACTGAATTGGCATGGTATCATAGTCGAAAATGAAGGCATCCACAAGAAAGTTTGCTTACCCTGGTGTGTGTTTCCCCCAGGCCAAAAAATGCAGTAGTGTCAGATTCCCAGGAGACAAGGCTTATGACATCCACAACGTGAAGATGAACTCATTCCCACAAACACATACATTACAATCTGTTCTCTGTCAAACAGCTATGAGTATAAAGAAAATCTGACTAACTGGGCTGATTTGGGTCCTAATTCGTCCTTGGGAGTCAGAGATTTGCTTAACTTTAGCAAGAGAATGTATTATAATGTTTGCCATGAGTTTCACCCTCTCATCATTCAACTTAATACAACAGAGTTAAAATTATTATCGGTAAGGGAACAAAAGATAAGTAATTGGGTAGGGTACCATACCTTAGATGACAAATGAGCAATGCTTACTTAGGAATCTATGTTTCTTTTGAAACCTTTTCTAATATTACTATCCTATGAACTGGAAGCTTTCTATCTCTGCAAGGGTTACCCCAAGATGTTTTTCATAGTTTCTGGCCCTGTAAGTTCTCTACTGTTCCTAAATGCTATTTAGGGAAATAGCGCTAATTTCTTTCTCCACACTTCACTCTATTCTGTGAAGACCTAGTGTTCCTAATGCTTCTCTCTCAATGCTGACCTTGACAGGTGGCTCCAATCTTTGAACTACTGAGTATTATCTATTTTCTGCACACATAGGTGTCTCAAACTCCCTGACTCATGGTAAATAGCTTCCCATTTTATACACTGACCTGTCAGAGAGAGTACACTATTTTCTTTTTGACTACTAAGGTACTCAAAATGAGGCTAACTGCAACAATACAAATCCACAATGTTTGAACAATTTTATCTCAAGTGATAAGTAATATTTATAGTGATGCAAATTAATTTACAAAGGGAAAGTGATTTTCTGACTAGTTTTAGGAGAAAGGCCAATTTTGGCAATGACGCATATTACTGACAAATAATAAAGATGTTAACATCCTGGTATGGAATTCTAAATAAAATCTACAATAAGATATTTTAAAGTGTATGTAGGGTTTTTTGTTTTGGGGGTTTTTTTGGGGGGGGGGTTTGGAACAGAAGATAGGTGGGTAGAGATATGTACAAGCCAAGTAGCACAGAGAACACACTTTATTATTCATTATGGTTCTGTGGAGAAAATTACTAAAGGAGCTGGGATACGGCCAGCAGAAATAGCAACAATTCTTTGTGTTGAGGATCTAACGCTGCATGGGAACTCATATTCTTGGGACTGTACATTCAAATACAAAATGAAATATCAACATCAAAGAAGGTCACCACTTAGCAGAGATTTGTGGCTAAGCAGTACCTTTCTTAGAAGGAACTTACCAAGCTTTCTTGATGAATGTATTGCTTAGATATTTAAACACACACTGCTTTTATTTTTATTATAGCTATACAAGCTCTAGGCTATGCTAGAGAGATAGTTCTTCAAAGTTTCCAATGTTGGCTGCTAGCTTATGATGACTGACCAGCAAGAAGACATTTTTAATTTATTGGTCCTTAGCACCATCCATACACTGAGAGAGATGGGATCCACTCCACAATTGAAGATTCCCTGACTCTCTTGTATTATCTTCCAACATCAAAAATGTTTTGAGACAAAAATTCTAAATGGTTGAAACAATGATTTTTTCTAGTCATGTAAGAAGCAAAATCATATATACCTCATTTTTTACATAATTAGAGAACCAAAATATCCAAAACATTGAGTCACTTGAGTGAGTGTGATATCAATGGCAAGTTTAGATGAGAAAATGAAAGGCATCATTTTGAGCCAAGGAATTATGAGTGTTAACTGGAAAACCTGGGAGAATGAAGACTTTAAGGTAATTTTTACCACAAAAATCAGTCTCCTCCAACATTTAGATCAGAAAGAAATAGAATTGTTTCTATGTGACAGTATATGACAGGACCCATAAAATGGCACAAAGTCATATATTAACAAGATCTGGAGTGATCAGGAACATCAAAGTGGAGGAGGCCAACTAGCCTTAAGGATGGGTAGATTTTAATAGAGGAATGATGAAGAATGAATTCTATGCAAGGTAAATAACATGGTAACAGAAATGAGCTCAGTAAGAACAATGTGTCATCACAGAATGGTAAATATTTGAGTATAGCTGGATCAAAGGACTCTTGCACCAGAGTAGCAGGAAGGAATTCTCTTTCCGAGAATTTTGACAGTCAAGTGAAAGAATATGGGCACATTTTATGAATATTTGATTTTTAAAAAACAACTAATGGACACTTTCATTGAGGTATTCCAGAAGATAAATGGAAGTATAAAAACTGAGTTGGAAATAGGAGACTCTGGAGGCCAATGAGAAAAATATTGAAATACCTTCTGCATGAAATGATAAGGTTTGGGCTTTGATGGTGACAATGGCAAAGAAAAAATAATGCCACTGTGAAATCTGTGAGAAGGAAAAATTCATTAGGACTTAATGAACTGGTCTTGGGAAGATAAAAACAAAAGTGAGAACAACAGAATTTCAGAAAATAGTGACTTGGAGATCAAACTAATTTAAAAGAGAAACAGAAATTACAGAAAAGAACTTGGTTGCTTTTATCTGACATACTGACTTGTAACAAGGGCAATTCTGTCTACAAGACAACGAAGTGGCAATTCCAGTAGTAATTTTGTTATTAAACAACTTTTAACATAAAGAACATGAATACTTATTAATTCTTGGTGGTAAAATCATGGTGTTGTCTCTGTAATTTTATTATTTTTTTCAGTTTTTGAGATTAAAAGAGAAAATAAATGAATGCAATAACAGTAAATGAGTGTGTTAAGAAATGAGAGCTCAGGCTTCCCTGGTGGCACAGTGGTTGAGAGTCTGCCTGCTGATGCAGGGGACACAGGTTCGTGCCCCGGTCCGGGAAGATCCCACATGCCACAGAGCGGCTAGGCCCGTGAGCCATGGCCGTGGAGCCTGCGCATCCAGAGCCTGTGCTCTGCAACGGGAGAGGCCACAACAGTGAGAGGCCCGTGTACCACAAAAAAAAAAGAAATGAGAGCTCAAGGAGGAATAGGTTAGCTTATTCCTAATTTGGAAAAATATTAGAATATATGTAAATAAGGGGAAGTCGTCACTGAGTACATGAAGATAAAAATGAAAGATGGTAGACAGAGAAGAAAGGACTAACTGGACAATATCATAGAGGTGGTTAGAGTTCATGGAATCAGAAATACTAGTAGCTTTGATAGGAAAGTGGGAATCCTTCTCTGCAAGGAGGGGGAGGGCTGACATTCACAGAGGCTCTTAGAGGTAGTGAGGAGGGGAGGTGATTAGAAAGTGGATTTTCTAATTATATGGACTCAGTCTTTCAGCTATTTTATAGATATAGTCATTTATCAAGAGTAAGAGATGCTGTGATTAAATTATACCCTTGAGGAGTGCATGAAGAGTTTGAAATGGCTTCTATGGTCATTATAATAGAAATTCAACAAGAAGTATATTTTTTTATTGTTGAGGAGAAGTGAAGGAGTACTTGGGATTAGAAAACATTAATTTGTAGTGGATTTTCAAAGCAAATGATCATAATTTTCTTCAGATCAACTCTTGACAGCAAAAGCTTGGTAACTGGCAAGGCAGACCCAGTGGTTCAGAGTGAAGTTTCTATGTGAGAAAGAAAATAAGAGCCTGAGCATTGACAACTGGTAGTCGCCCTTGTTGCTATCAGATAGGCTATAGTAGATTCTTGCTGAACATAATCTCACAGAACATCAACATCCGACAAGGATTTTCTCGGTGATAGTGATAAAAGCAAGACTACTCTGATCATGCTGCAACAGAAATTTAAACAGCAACAACAAAAAACAAAGTCCCTGGGCAACCACAAAAATGACCAATAATTCCCCCTTCTCTGCTGACTTGAGTGATCACTACCTACTGCCCAGTGACTATTCTAGCCCTGCTCAGTTCCTTCTGTCACCTGGAAAAAACTGCTCTCACTTTCTGCAACATGTACTCCAAAACAGACATTCACTTCCTTGGAACCTCCTTAAAATTGATTAGCATAAACCCAAACCCGAGAACATTCCCCAACTCCTTCTTATTGGAATGTCCCACTGTTCTTCATGGTTTAGTCTCCTTGGCTGCAAAAATAAATTTAACTTTGTTGACTATAGATATTCCTAGTGGTGCCTTGCTGGAGGGTATTAACATAGGGTACAAAAGTTAGCACCTTCATCATTAGCACAATTAATCATAAGTACAAGCTGTGAGGGCACAAGTGAAACCAGAAAGCAGCTGATAGATTAAAAGATGTGGCTAGAACTCCCAACAATGGTGAAGAATTGGTTTAGACTGTGAGAGACTATGGTCAGGGAACATAAAGAGAGGACAGATTCGCTATGATGATGAGAGTTTGTATTGAGCACTTACTACTTATAGCTCCAAGCACAGTTCCTTGCACTCAGTAGACTCTACTGATTGAAGACTAATGTTTATTTTAAACATGGAGCTTAGATCAAGTTCTTTGATCTCAAGATGAGTAGACTTTGCACATAAATTCAGATTCAGAGAGTATGTCAGAAACAAAAGGACACTGTAGTGTTTCCTTTCTTTCTCCACTGACATGGTAGGGAAGAGATGGGGTTTCCCTGGCCAAAGAGGGGAGCTGAAGGGATCACTTTCTCTCCTCTCTTACAAAGTAAAATAAATTAAATGAAATTCATTTATTTTGTCATCCAGATACTACCCTCAACCACCAACTCATCAATGGAGAATAAATATTAAATATCCAATCTATAATAGTTTAAACTTATTCTGATGAAATAATATTGAGGAGCATCTTTTAAAATGCAGGTTATCAGATTTAGAGTAAAATATTTAATTTTTCAGAGAGCCTCCCTAAGGCCTTCCCTACTTCTCTCCCTAAGGTGGTATCAGGGAATATGGACAGAAGGGTTTTAAGGATCTTCCTGACATGAAAAAGGTCCTCAAGTGTGACGCTCTCTATTCCTCCGGCCTCTGTAACAAGATTTGTTGTAAACATCGGTGTGGTTAGCCTTGCTAACAGTATGGCTGAAATTCATGATTGGTTCAATTAGTGATCTGGTCTCTTTTAACTTGGTCAGAACAATTGAACCTCAACTTGCTCTCCACTGGCAGCAGGTTACTGACTGCAACTTATCGCCCATCACATCTGCTGGCTCAGCAGCTACAGTGAGCCCCTCATCAGGCCAGCCAGTTCTCAACCCAATGCCTGTGCCATATGGGAATTGGGGTTGGTTCAGGAAAGGAAAACTGTAGGTCTTCCTTCTGTCAGATCCCATTATAGGCCAACTTCCTCAAGTCTTGTTCAGGGTTGGTGGGAGAGTGAAGTGAGAGTGAAGTGAAGGGAGAAGTGAGCTTTCCCTAGCTCTCTCAGTGGATAGTAAAAGCAACCACCTCCTTCTCAGCCATTAATGTTACCCTTATTTATCAAAAGTACGTCCTTCCTATATCTGTAGCCACAAGCTGAGAAATTGGCGACTGCTTCCTTCTTTCCCTCTCTCGCTCCTTTGCCTCCCCCTTCCATCATTTCCTAGCCAGAAATGGGCACTATTTCTCTAGAGCTCCCCTATGCTCTACTTTCCTTGTACCACTGGGAAGTAAGTTTAAGAGTCTAAAGTCTTACATGGGTGGGGTAAGGAATAACTGTAAACTGGCTTCATTAGGTTGATGCTTCATAACCTAAGATTTAGAAAACACTTGCTAAAGACAATGCTGGACTTGCAAGGCTGCCACTTAGTGTCATAATCCAATTTAGAATATCTATTACCTAGGTCTTCTGTAACCAGTCACGGTTACCTCTCAGGAAGATGGATGCCTAGGGAAAACTAAGTCAATTGTAGTTTACAGAGGAAGTAAAAAATAAACCAACCTGTTAGTTCAGGAGAACTGATTGATAAAGAAATTGTAATGATGCTGTAAATCTGTGATAGCAAAACAGCAACCAGAAGAGCTCTAGGTTTTCTGACATTATGCATCTTGACATGTCATATGGGTTTGAGTGTTCAGGGTGAGCTGGGGTCCTCTGATTTTTTCTGTTGCTGGAGGAACACTTGATGCATAACTCTGAAAGAGACAGCACTATACAAAACTTTTACATTCCAAGAGATTTACTCTCTCTTTTAACGTCAATAAGCACAACAGATGGTGGTAATATATGTTTTATATGTGTATTTTGGATTTATTTTAAGAAACTTTGCCTATAGTCATCTCAATGAATGATTCCATTTTTCCAATCTACTATCTGATTTGCTTACTCTATAATTCTCTATTGTGACTATTTTAGAACTACGATGAAAAGGCCAAGCATAAGATGTAAGCATTTCCCTAACCAGAGCAGAGAAGTGAAGTTTTTTGTTGTTGTTGTTGTTGCTGTTTTTGTGGTACGCGGGCCGCTCACTGTTGTGGTCTCTCCCGTTGCGGAGCACAGGCTCCGGACGTGCAGGCTCAGCGGCCATGGCTCATGGGCCCAGCCGCTTCGCGGCATGTGGGATCTTCCCGGACCGGGGCACGAACCCGTGTCTCCTGCATTAGCAGGCGGACTCTCAACCACTGCGCCACCAGGGAAGCCCGAAGTGAAGATTTTAATAAGTCTATTTAAAATGCTCTGGGGTCTGTAATAAAAAATGCTAACATAACACAGAATATACTATTAAACATATTTACACGCTAAATATCCCTTAATGTCGTACAAATACTTAAATCTTTTTTTTTTTTTTTTTTTGGCGGTATGTGGGCCTCTCACTGTTGTGGCCTCTCCCGTTGCGGAGCACAGGCTCCGGACGCGCAGGCTCAACGGCCATGGCTCACGGGCCCAGGCGCTCCACGGCATGTGGGATCCTCCCAGACCGGGGCACGAACCCGTGTCCCCTGCATCAGCAGGCAGACTCTCAACCACTGCGCCACCAGGGAAGCCCCAAATACTTAAATCTTAACCAAAACTGGTTTATATTCTACATTACTAAAATTCCATTTTTCCTACTTCATGAATTATTTCAAAGGCAATTTTCTCCAGCATTTGACTGTAAAGTGCTGGTATTTTTAATCCTCTGTAAATACATTCAAAGTTTAAACACAGTGGGAAGTTCCTTCTCTGTTGGAAATTTAATACAGCTGTGCTGAGCAAAAAACATTGAGTTGTCTTTCAAATTGGACGTATTAATTTAGGTAAAGTAAATTAAATTCCATACTGTAGGACACCAACCGGATTTAAAATTTTGTAGCTCAAAGGTTAAAAATCACTCTTGTTTCAAATAAGACATTAAATTGTACAGTAACAAATAGAATAATCATCTTAATATCAGTTAAGGGATCAAGTTACATGCATTTGGAAATGACTGATTTATACACACATGCCATAGAGTAGTACTGATTTAGCAAATGTGCTCCATTTTCATTAAACCTATTTACACGCATACGCAAAAACCCTGCAAAATATTCACTATATTCTATCATAGATACCACTTAATAAAAATACTGTAAGTATTATAATTTCCATAATTCTCATTACTTCTCTAACTGTAGAAATACACTGAGTCTTGCCTTGACTAATGGCAAGATTGTACTATGGAATGTTTTCAAGGTTTTACATTTCAAAGGGCAGGGAGTACTGTTCCAGGCAGTAATTTCTAGGAAGCATGATATATAGGGGCAAGAGTCATAAAAGCCAATCCTTTGATTCTCATGTGCCTACAGAAAAAACAAACCTTTCAATATTTGGAACCATGTCATGAATAAATTGGTCTTTTGATTTAACCCTACTCAACCAGATAGATCACCAACTGAATAAAACATGAAATGGTCTATGAGGTGCTGCTATTGACTGATGCATAAAGGCAATAAGACACACTGGAGACTGTGTTCCACTTTGCTGAGTTAACTAAGGGAACTAGGATGATTATAAATGTCCATAAGCCCTACTCAAAGTACCTGTTAGACCCAGAGAAGCCTTAAAATTTTAGACTATACCCAGCAACAAAGAGTGCAAGTTGTTATTAATTAATCTGAGCATAATACATTGTCCCCTTAAGCATAAAGAAATAAAGGCAGGGATTTCCCTGGTGGCCCAGTGGTTAAGACTTGGCCTTCCAATGCAGGGGGTGTGGGTTCGACCCCTGGTTGGGGAGCTAAGATCCCACATGCCTTGCAGCCAAAAAAAACAAAACATAAAAAGAAGCAATATTGTAACAAATTCAATAAAGACTTTAAAAAATGGGCCATATCAAAACAAAAATCTTTAAAAGAAAAAAGAAATAAAGGCAGAATTCAGCAATGATGCATTACTTTAGAGACAGAATGCAATGGCAAGTAGACGTGCAGTTCTAGGGCATAAGGTTGCATGCTATGTGGTGATGTCAACCTGTCGGTAGATAAAGGCTCAGTGGAGAGCACCCCACTAGAGTATGGGGGTCCTAGAGAGGGACATACAGTCATCTGAAACAAATAAGGACCAACATCAAAAAGCAAGATATGTGGTTTCTTTCCTTCTACTAACTTTGGGTTTTGTTTGTTCTTCTTTCTCTACTTCCTTTAGGTGTAAAGTTAGATTGTTTATTTGAGATTTTTCCTGTTTCTTGAGGTACAACTGTATTGCTATAAACTTCCCCCTTAGAACTGCTTTTGCTGCATCCTATAGGTTTTGGATCGTTGTGCTTTCATTGTCACTTGTCTCTAGGTATTTTTTGATTTCCTCTTTGATTTCTTCAGTGATCTCTTGGTTATTTAGTAACATATTGTTTACCCGCCAAGTATCTGTGCTTTTTACGTTTTTTTCCCTGTAATTTATTTCTAATCTCATAGCGTTGTGGTCGGAAAAGATGCTTGATATGATTTCAATTTTCTTACATTTACTGACACTTGATTTGTGACCCAGGATGTGATCTATCCTGCAGAATGTTCCATGTGCACTTGAGAAGAAAGTCTGCTGTTATCAGATGGAATGTCTTAAAAATATCAATTAAACCTATCTGGTCTATTGTGTCATTTAAAGCTTGTGTTTCCTTATTAATATTCTGTTTGGACGATCTGTCCATTGGTGTAAGTGAGGTGTTAAAGTCCCCCACTATTATTGTGTTACTGTCGATTTCCTCTTTTATAGCTGTTAGCATTTGCCTTATGTATTGAGGCGCTCCTACACTGGATGCATATATATTTATAATTATTATATCTTCTTCTTGGATTAATCCCTTGATCATTATGTAGTATCCTTCCTTGTCTCTTTAACATTCTTTATTTTAAAGTCTATTTTATCTGATATGAGTATTGCTACTCAAGCTTTCTTTTGATTTCCATTTGCATGGAATATCTTTTTCCATCCCCTCATTTTCAGTCTGTATGTGTCCCTAGGTCTGAAGTGGGTCTCTTCTTGACAGCATATATATGGGTCTTGTTTTTGTATCCATTCAGCAAGCCTGTGTCTTTTGGTTGGAGCATTTAATGCATTCACATTTAAGGTAATTATCAGTATGTATGTTCCTGTGACCATCTTCTTAATTGTTTTGGGTTTGTTTTTGTAGGTCCTTTTCTTCTCTTGTGTTTCCCACTTAGAGAAGTTCCTTTAGCATTTGTTGTAGAGCTGGTTTGGTGCTGCTGAATTCTCTTAGTTTTTGCTTGTTTGTAAAGCTTTTGATTTCTCCATCGAATCTGAATGAGATCCTTGCCAGGCAGAGTAATCTTGGTTGTAGGTTCTTCCCTTTCATCACTTTAAACATATCATGCCACTCCCTTCTGGCTTGTAGAGTTTCTGCTGAGAAATCAGCTGTTAACCTTATGGGAGTTCCCTTGTATATTATTTGTCATTTTCCCCTTGTTGCTTTTAATAATTTTTCTTTGCCTGTAATTTTTGTCAATTTGATTACTATGTGTCTCAGTGTGTTTCTCCTTGGGTTTATCCTGCCTGGGACTCCCTGCACTTGCTGCACTTGGGTGGCTATTTCCTTTCCCATGTTAGGAAAGTTTTCAAACATAATCTCTTCAAATATTTTCTCGGGTCCTTTCTCTTTCTCTTCAAAGATCAGAGCAGAAATAAACGAAATAAAAACAAATAAAACAATAGCAAAGATCAATAAAATGAAAAGCTGGTTCTTTGAGAAGATAAACAAAATTTATAAACCTTTAACCAGACTCATCAAGAAAAAGAGGGAGAGGACTCAAATCAATGAAATGAGAAATGAAAAAGGAGAAGTTACAATGGACACCACAGAAATACAAAGCATCCTAAGAGACTACTACAAGCAATTCTATGCCAATAAAATGGACAACCTGGAAGAAATGGACAAATTCTTCAAAAGATATAACCTTCCAAGACTGAATTGGGAAGAAATTGAAAATATGAACAGACCAATCACAAGCACTGAAATTGAAACTGTGATTAAATATCTTCCAACAAACATAAGTCTAGGACCAGATGGCTTCACAGGTGAATTCTATCAAACATTTACAGAAGAGCTAACACCGATCCTTCTCAAACTCTTCCAAAAAATTGCAGAGGAAGGAACACTCCCAAACTCATTCTATGAGGCCACCATCACCCTGATACCAAAACCAGACAAAGATACTAAAAAAAAGGAAAATTACAGACCAATATCACTGATGAACATAGATGCAAAAATCCTCAACAAAATACTAGCAAACATAATCCAACAGCACATTAAATGGATCATACACCACGATCAAGTGGGATTTATTCCAGGGATGAAAGGATTCTTCAAAATACACAAATCAATCAATGTGATACACCATATTAACAAATTAAACAATAAAAACCATATGATCATCTCAATAGATGCAGAAAAAGCTTCTGACAAATTTCAACACCCATTTATGATAAAAACTCTCCAGAAAGTGGGCACAGAGGGAACCTACCTCAACATAATAGAGGCCATATATGACAAATCCACAGCAAACATCATTCTCAATGGTGAAAAACTGAACGCATTTCCTCTAAGATCAGGAACAAGACAAGGATGTCCACCCTCACCACTAGTATTCAACATAGTTTTGGAAGTCCTAGCAATGCCAAGCAGAGAAGAAAAAGAAATAAGAGGAATACAAATTGGAAAATAAGAAGTAAAACTGTCACTGTTAGCAGATGACATGATACTATGCATAGAGAATCCTAAAGATGCCACCAGAAAACTACTAGAGCTAATCAATGAATTTGGTAAAGTTGCAGGATACAAATTAATGCACTGAAATCTCTTGCATTCTTATACCCTAACAACAAAAGATCAGAAACAGAAATTAAGGAAACAATTCCATTCACCATTGCAACAAAAAGAATAAAATACCTAGGAATAAACCTACCTAAGGAGGTAAAATACTTGTACCCAGAAAACTGTAAGACACTGCTGAAAGAAGTCAAATATGACACAAACAGATGGAGAGATATACCATGTTCTTGGATTGGAAGAATCAATATTGTGAAAATGAGTATACTACCCAAAGCAATCTACAGATTCAATGCAATCCCTATCAAATTACCAATGGCATTTATTACAGAACTAGAACAAAAATCTTAAACTTTGTATGGAGACACAAAAGACCCCGAATAGCCAAAGCAATCTTGAGGGAAAAAATGGAGCTGGAGGAATCAGACTCCCTGACTTCAGCCTATACTACAAAGCTACAGTAATCAAGACAATATGGTACTGGCACAAAAACAGAAATATAGATCAATGGAACAGGATAGAAAGCCCAGAGATAAACCCATCCACCTATGGTCAACTAAGCTATGACAAAGTAGGCAAGGATACACAATGGAGAAAAGACAGTCTCTTCAATAAGTGGTGCTGAGAAAACTGGACAACTACATGTAAAAGAATGAAATTAGAACACTCCCTAACATCATACACAAAAATAAACTCAAAATGGGTTAAAGACCTAAATGTAAGACTGGACACTATAAAAGTCTTAGAGGAAAACATAGGCAGAACACTCTTTGACATAAATCACAGCAAGATCTTTTTTGACCCACTTCCTAGAGTAATGGAAATGAAAACAAAAACAAACAAATGGGACCTAATGAAACTTAAAAGCTTTCTGCACAACAAAGGAAACTATAAACAAGATGAAAAGACAACCCTCAGAATGGAAGAAAATATTTGCAAACGAATCAACTGACAAAGGATTAATCTCCAAAATATATAAACAGGTCATGCAGCTCAATATTAAAAAAACAAACAACCCAATCCAAAAATGGACAGAAGACCTAAATAGACATTTCTCCAAAGAAGACATACAGATGGCCAAGAGGCACATGAAGAGCTGCTCAACATCACTAATTATTAGACAAATGCAAATCAAAACTACAGTGAGGTATCATCTCACACCAATCAGAATGGGCATCATCAGAAAATGTACAAACAACAAATGCTGGAGAGGGTGTGGAGAAAAGGGAACCCTCTTGCACTGTTGGTGGGAATGTAAATTGATACAGCCACTATGGAGAACAGTATGGAGGTTCCTTAAAAATCTAAAAATAGAATTACCATATGACCCAGCAATCCCTCTATGGGGTATATACCCAGAGAAAACCATAATTCAAAAAGACACATGCACCCTAATGTTCATTGAAGCACTATTTACAATAGCCAGGTCATGGAAGCAACCTAAATGCCCATCGACAGATGGATGGATAAAGAAGATGTGGTACATATATGCAATGGAATATTACCCAGCCATGAAAAGGAATGAAATTGGGTCATTTGTAGAGACGTGGATGGACATAGACACTGTCATACAGAGGGAAGTAAGTCAGAAGGAGGAAAACAAATATCGTATATTAACACATATATGTGGAATCTAGCAACATGGTACAGATGAACTGGTTTGCAAGGCGGAAACAGAGACACAGATGTAGAGAACAAACAGGGGGAAAGCGGGGGATGGTGGTGGGATGAATTGGGAGTCTGTGATTGACTTAGCAAATTTTTTTACTAAAAATAAGCAAATAACATGAAGCTATATACTTTAAAAGATGAAAAATACCCCTTTATTTTTGCCCCATCCCTGCCACCCAATTTGAAATGTCAATTTCATCAAACAAGAAATTTTCAGTTCTATTAAACTTCATAAATTTGTTTATTCCTGCAACAGTACCACACAGATTAGCAAGGTTGCTTCTCAGACTGTCCTTAAATAAGGCTGATGATAAAACATTTCTGTATGTGTGAGTAGCACGGAGGGAGGTGATATAATGTGATCTAGTTATCACATTTTCTGTTATGACAATCTAATAATTCATCAAAAAATATCTGGAAAAGAATACGCACCACATGTTCAAACAACAACACTCATGAAGTATTATTTTTATTAATTGACCTGGTAACAAATTATGACTGGTGGTGAGGATAAGACTGTTTTTTCTAGTAATTGTCTAGCATGTAGTTATTAAGTGTTCATCATTAGTCCAGAGTCATAGGTCTTATCAGTAACAATGTAAAAGTATTGATTTAACCTTATTTTGTGAAACCAGAATATGGATCCATCTGGAATAAAGGGATCCTCACTCTCTGAGGAGAGCTGAATGAGGTTGTGAAGGGGCAGGCTCCCTTCAATAACCTGTTTGAATTAACTGTAATTTATAGAGGATTGGGTGACCAAGGCCCCAGGGTTCTGCCCCACAGCTCAGTCCTTTGGTGGTTAGCATTACCTTCATTTGATTTTGCTCAATAAGTATGGTTCAGATAGTACTTTCCTACAGAGAACAAAGAAACAGATCTTTTGGTATGAGTACTCATGTCTGTTAGCAGTCTTATTTCTCAGTGCAAATTAATTCATTGGTATTTTATTTATCAAACATTTTTCCATGTTTTCAAGGAATGTATCGTTCACCTAGCACCTAATTACATTTGGCCAAGTGAATAGAATCAAGTGATAAAAATATGCTGTGCTGTGAATGACTTCGTCCTTGCATGTAATAAATAATAACTATGCTTGGCATTATTTTTGATGTGCTGGCTGAGGTTAAGAATGTTTTGCAAGATGGAGAGACCAAGTTCTTCTGCTCTTCTGGAGCTTATAATATATATATATACAGGAAAACCAACAACATATGAATAAATATGACAATTCCAGATGATGATGAATATTATGATGCTTTAAAACTGTTTTGATTTTGGAAAATGGTCTTTTGACTGGAAACTGTAAGACTAAAGGCAAGAGAAAATGAATATGAACACTGTAATCTAGTTTTGGTAAATTTTTTCTCATGGGAGTACAGGTTAACAATTCTGTAGTTGCTACACATGTACACTGGGACTGAACAAACAAGTAAATGGATAGCAGATGGTGGGAGTCAGGTTTCTCACTGTTGGAGTAGGAGGTTATAGATAAACAAGGAGGTAGAATAAACCCTCTGATACTGGATTAGAGTTGGAGACATCAGCATAAACTCATCTTCAGCTTATTATAATGCAGATGGATAGATAAAAAATTTAGATAAGCGTGTGTACATGGCTTAATATGCATACATATATTTTCTACCTCTGTTCACTGAGAGGGTTTATAAGTAAGCATACCTCTATAGCAACAAGCACATTCAGTGCTCAGATCATGATTTCTAATACCATTCTCCAATTAAAGGAACTGGGGTTTCTTGGAGAAACACTGGGGCAGAGAATGTGTAAGATGAGATTGGAGCATCTTATAGTACCAGAAAGTAAGGAAGTATTCAAAAAACAAAAAAGATGAAGTTATATCAAAGGGACTTAAGAGCCAATCTGAAACAGTTACCATTGGCCAAAGCTGGAACAATTTGAGCAACAACAACAATAAAAAGTGATGGATTATAACTCAAAATATTAAATAAATATCCATGAGTCCATATAAAAACACAGACATGGTGGTGTGCTAGTAAGTGCTCAATATAAATAAATAATTGAATAAATAAATAAATGGGGGAGGGTGGACAAATCTCTGGTACAGAAGAATAATTTATGTAGATACTCTCCCCTCCTGGAAATGGAGGTTAACTCCCCACCCACCCCCCAAGTATGGACTGCCTTTAATGCCTTTCTTCCAAAGAGAATTCTGATGGAAAGGGTGGGGCAGGGAAGAGTAAGAGAGTGGAGAAACCTGATAAACACTGTCGGCCCAGCCAGCTGACCAAGGTTAGTATCATCAGTGATAACTCATGTTGATAGCACATACCCTTGATATAATCTAATGAGAATGACACTTCACTTCTGTGGTCTTCCTCTCCAAAACCCATAACCTCAGTTCTAACCATAAGAAAAACTTCATAAAAACTTCAGTTGCAGGACATTCTACAAAATGCCTCAACCAGTACTTCTCAAAACTGTCAAGGTCATCGAAAATAAGGAAAATTTGAGAAATTATCATAGACTAGAGGGGGCTAAGGAAACATGTTGATTAAACATAATGCGGTATCCTGGTGTGATCATGGAACAGAAAAGGACATTAGCTAAAAAAAAAAAAAAGTGAAATCCAAATACAATGTGGAATTCAGTTAATAGTAAAATACTAATGTTGGCTCTTCGGTTGTTAAGAAATGCATCATAGTAACACAAGATGTTAATAATAGGGAAAACTGGACAGGGGATATAATAGAAACTTTGAACTATCTTTAGAAATTTTCTGTAAATCAAAACTATTCTAAGTGTAACAGTTTATTTAAAGTAAAAACCTGGATTTTGTAAAAAAAAAAAAAAAGAGTGACTGAGAGGCAGAGCGAGTTGCTTACTTTAATCTGGAGGTAGTCGGAGAAGGCTTTTCTGAAGAAGTGGTATTTGAACCTGGACAGAGGAGGGATGCAAAGTTCTGGAGGACGGGAAGTCCTGATAGAATAGCAGGTGCAAAAGCTTGAGGCAAGAATGAGCTTGGGGTGTTTAAGGAATAGCAAAAATACCTGTGAGGCTAAGAACACAGCATTTGAGTAGAGAAATTTGTACAAGGTGAGAGCAAAGAAGAAAGCAAAGGAGAAATCAAGGGAGTATGATATGTAGGTCTTTGCATGCCAAATGTCTTTCTCTCATACTAGACAAGAAGCTACCTCAGCGTAGGGCAAGTGACATCCTTTTCTCCCCTAACTCTAGCACATTGACTCATAAATGCAGTATTTTTTTTGTGACTTAAAATTAAAAACTGGGGAAAAAACAGGCCCAATGGTGTGCTGGTAAATGTTTAACAACTGATCTCTAGAGAAAAATAAAACCCAGATTGTACTGTTGACCAGTTTCCTTGGTATGAATAGTCCCACCATGGCCGATTTCAACCTACTGATGTAATATCACCAAATGAGGCATTAGGAAGAGATGTGTACAATAAGCTCTCAAGAGCTGGCATGGCTCCAGCACATCACTGCACAGAGACCACTTAGGATCTCTTCAGAACAACACTCTCATTTAGCACAATTCTCAGCTGGCTATGATTCCACCTGTTCAATCACAAACACTTATTTTCCAAGCTTTTTCAGAAGGACATTATGAGAGACATAATTAAATGTCTTAAGTTACAAGTCAAAGTTACCTAGAAAAAGAAAGTTCAATTGATAAATCCTTCAACTTGTTCTTGGTGAACTAATTTTGGCTCCCCCCAAAGCACCAATTCCCTGTCACAGTATCCACAATTCATCTCTGCCAAGATCATTTCCTAAGGTTTTCTGGGTATTGAAAACTCGTCCACCAATCTTTTCTTGGAAAGTTATACTATTCACAGGTTTTTTTTGGCCTCGCCATGTGGCATGCAGGATCTTAGTTCCCCCACCAGTGATCGAACCCATGCCCCCTGCAGTGGAAGTGCGGAGTCATAACCACTGGACCGCCAGGGAAGTCCCTATAATCTTCATATTTTTGAAGATCAGAACATTTTTCACTTCTTTCAAATAACACCACTTTCATATCAATAACTGCTCAATGATTACTGGCAGCAATTCGGTTAGTTATGGCAATGAATCCCCCTTTTAGTTTAAGTAGCTGGTTGGAATCACCATCCTGAAGTCCTGGAGTTTGGCCAGCATGCTAATATTGGAGAGCTCTTCCTGGAATTGAACATCTCTTCCTTGGATGAAGCTAACAATGAGTGACAGCAACATAACTAAGCAGTTGCTCTGTGGCCTTCTCAGTCAAGAAAATGGAGGGAGCCAGGGCTGAAGGAATGGCATAAGGACATATAGAAAGGCAACAACTACAAGAAGCCATTCTAGCCAAGGTATATAAGAAGCCACAGCTCTTTGTGAGAACTCTCATATGATGGCATGGACTTAACAGTCATCATTAAATTTCCCAAAGTGTGGAGCAGATTTTATGTGTATACACAACAAAAAGTACTGCAGAGCATAATCCAACGGTGTACAATGCCCAAACATAACGTCTAGCATTTACTAGTAGTGTGGTCTCTAAAGGAGATGAAAGAACAGCTCACATTATAATTTTAGAGTGGTATTACTTATAAAAGCTCATTTAATCCTAAAAATTGTCTTCTGATAATAATATGATACCATTTAAAACACAGGAAACAACGCTCAGAGTTAAATCATTGGGCTGAAGCATATAAAATCACCATTTTTGTGGGTCAAAAAAATGCAAATATCAGTAGTTTCATATTCAGTCTATTCTGGCCAAAAGTCACAGTGTTAGTAACGAAGCAAAGACCCCACTAGAACTGAAGTCTACTAAACCAGATCCTGTTCTCTTTTCATGTCACTACATTGTATTTTTAGGATGTCAATCTCCTGGTTTATAAATTTCTGGAAAATAGCGTTTCTGACTTTTTATATGTGACTTGAAAACAATAAATGATCCAAAAATTATTAGAAAATCAATGATATCACTCAGTAATATGTTGATGGGAGCTGTTAGTCCAAATCAGCATTGCCTAGGGAGATTAATAAAATATATATTCCTAGGCCACATACCTGGTGACTCTGATTCAGGAGGTTTGTAACAAGGCTCAAATTCTGTATTTTTGATAACCATCTCACATGGTTCTGATGCACCCAGTTCTGGAGAGATATTGGGGAATCACTGAGATAGAAAAGGAGACAGTTCTGATGAAATCGATTTTTCTCTTTGTGCACAGTGTTTTGGCACTGTGCAGACACTCGGAGTCTGAGTATTGAGTTTGGACGATACAAACAGGCGACTCATAATCATTAAGCATGGATGGGCTGATGTGCAGTGTACATCCATACACAACTGGCTATGACTGCATCTTCGATTCAGCCTGTTCTGAGAGTAAATTGGAAAGAGTCAATTCCTTCCTTCTCACACTCTCCTGCTCCCTTACCCAACATCAGCAGTCCCCGTGTTCTAGTCTCCTTGACATTTCCTGAAGCCAACAGCTGCTATTAAGTAAGTGTGACCAATCAGACTTCTGGTGGGAGAAACATCCCAGAGATAAACCATTTTTCACACAAAGTTCTTAAAAAACGCTTCATTTTGATATCACAGTAGAAACCTTATTTGTTGACTAAAGAAAATAAGTATCTCAAGAGACAGCATATAAGAGTAAACAGCAAATAAAATGTAAATAAAAATAAGGTAATTATCTTTCCTTCCTTGAGATTTAGAGTCCGTTTTCTTCAGCCATTAGTAAATTGGCCTTTTATTTGTGTGTATAACTCACTAAATTTAGCTATATGCCCTTAAAAATAGCAAATGATTATATTTTCTCTGTGTCAGTCATTTGTCAATGTCACATGTATCTGTGTCATCTACCTAAATCTCTTTCCTGCCCCTCCTCCAAAAGACACACACACACACACACACACACACACACACACACACACACACACACTCATCAATCCTGTTTTTCTCTATGTCTACATCCCCCCACTATAGGGGACTAGAGAGTAATAATAAGGACTTAAAATTTTCCCTTCTTTAGCTTTACCTCACAAATCATTAGGTAGTGTTCATAAGTTCTAAATACCTAGATGAGATTTTAAAACAGCCACTAATATATTGCAGCACATTTGCTGAGCACATATCATATAGCAGATGCTGTGCTAAGCCACTAGGATATATCCCTTCAAAAAGCCAGGCATTAATCATGACTTCTTGAGCTTATATTCTAGGAGGGAAGTGATCCGGACTCAATTATCTCTATAGCTGCTTCTTGTTTTAAAATAATGATTATAAGTAAGAACGTTAACATAGGTATAAGATGAGATATTAAGGGTATGAATGGACTGAAAGACTTCACTGAGGTTAAATATATCATGATTTAGATAAGACTGGTTTCCGAACTACATAAAATCAATAAACTACAAAAAAAAAGATGCTTCTGGGCTTCCCTGGTGGTGCAGTGGTTGAGAGTCCGCCTGCCGATGCAGGGGACACGGGTTCGTGTCCCGGTCCAGGAAGATCCCACATGCCGCAGAGCGGCTGGGCCCGTGAGCCAAGACCGCTGAGCCTGCGCGTCCGGAGCCTGTGCTCCGCAACGGGAGAGGCCACAACAGTGAGAGGCCCGCGTACCGCAAAAAAAAAAAAAAGATGCTTCTTACATGTAATGTATTGATCTCATTTCCATTCAGAGATGCCAAGGGGTTCAGTGATCAGCCCCAGATCACACTGTGGGTTAGGACAGAGCAAGCAGATCTATACATGCTGGTTTCCTGATTTAGTTTCAAAGTTTTTGACCATGCCATACAGCTTTCCCCAGTCCTAAAACGTAAGTTGAAAGGCCACCCTCAAACAATGGAGATTAAAAATGTGGGATATATATCCAGACAAAAGTCTAATCCAAAAAGATACATGTACCCCATATTCATAGCAGTACTATTCATAATAGCCAAGACATGGAAACAACCTAAATGTCCATCAACAGAGGAATGGATAAAGAAGATGTGGTACATATATACAATGGAATACTACTCAGCTGTAAAAAAGAAGGAAATAATGCCATTTGCAGCAACATGGATGCAACTAGAGATGATCATACTAAGTAAAGTAAATCAGAAAGAAAAAGACAAACACCATTGGATATTACTTATATATGGAATCTAAATATGACACAAATGAACTTATCTACGAAACAGAAACAGACTCACAGACATAGGGAACAGACTGGTGGTTGCCAAGGGGGAGGGGGTTGGGGGAGGGGTAGAGTGGGAGGTTGGGGTTAGCAGATGTATGCTATTACATATAGAATGGATCAACAAGGTCCTACTGTGTAGCACAGGGAAATATATTCAATATCGTATGATAAACCATAATGGAAAAGAAAATTAAAAAAAGAATGTATATATGTATAACTGAATAACTTTGCTGCACAGCAGAAATTAACACAACATTATAAATCAACTGTACTTCAATAAAAAAAATGTGGGACCCAGGACTCGTTACAATAGTTACTGTGCCAGTAAATTTGATGTAGAAAACATACTTTTATGCCAGCCAGCTGAATTTAAGCACTGTAATCAGAAAACAAACAAAACTCCTCCTCAAAGTAAACCTCAAACTTTAGTGCCCTTCTTGATAAAGATAAGGGTTGCCTGGACCTTAACATATGAAAGAGGTGTATTAAATAATTATCAAGGTTCAAATGTTGGCATTAACTTCCAGTAATTTTTCCCTCTTTTAAAAAAGAAAACTTTGTATTAAAAAATTTCAAAGGGTTTTACAGAATGTAAAGCAATTTTTATAAACCCGTAACGTAATGGTATAATATGAAATAAACTTAAATTGAATGCACACAATTTCCTTTCAAGATACTCTTACTTTTAAAAAGTTAAGGAAGAATGCTTGAAAAACATCTTTTGATTCCCAAAATAGCCTTTAACAAATAAGGACAACGTGAATTTGCTCATCCTTAAAGAGGAGCCTGTTGCTTCCACTCATTTCAACAACAGTAATTTAGCTTAGTTTTTGTTATCTACTCAGATACACACTGTGGGTTGTGTACTCCCCAGGTGCTCAATAAATGGTTGCTGCTGGACTGACAGATGTGTTTGATCTCCTCAGCACTCCAGTAGTGAGCACAAACAGATACACAGATGCTGAAAGGGAATAGTTCATGGATTTAGAAAGCAAGGCAGGGCAGGGGAGGAGGTTAGGGCTCATCAAAGGGCTGAGACACTTGAGTTCTATGTGCCATTTGAAATTCATGTCCGTCAATTATTGGAAACATATGTAGGGAATTAGTGAAGCTGAGCTACACTCAAAAAAAGTGTTACAGATTACTGTTATTATTAGATAAATAAAATAGGGTTCTATCTTGATCTTTTATTTTCCTCCCAAATATTTTTATAAATTTCAAGAGGCAAGCAAAACTTACTAAATAGTGCAGCCTAGGCCCTAGAATACACCATATATCTATTATCAGTTCCTATGGGTCAGGCTCTGAGTTCTGACTGGGCATGTAATGACAGATAAATCAGTCATACAGGCGAGGTATCTCTCTCACCATGGGCACCAACCTGCATTAATCATGACTTTTATTTTTTATATTCTCATGCTTTGACATCTTGTGGCCTTGCTGACCCTGGAGAAACTGACCCTCCTGGGGTTAGCCAATTCCTAGAGACAGCAAACAATTCACTTGGAAAATGTGCCTTTCATATGCAAACCAACCAATCCAGAGCCCGTTCCTCCAGCCACCTCTTTTACTGGGGTCTTGCACTCCAGGCCACTATTCCCCTTGCCCTAATTACTCCAGAGCCAGGTACCAGACAACTAGGGACAGCTGCTATGCCACAGACCTCACTGAAATTATTCAAACTACCTAATCCTAAACTTGCTGATCCTGTCTCACCAGTTCCTTCCCATAGAAACCACAATATAAGCTTGTGACCATGTTTTCCTCTTACTCTACCTCCTGACTGACGCTGGTGCTCCCCCACGTGGCCTGGCATGGCATCCTTTGCCTTGTGTTTCTAGGGACCTGTGAGTGGAACAAACTTTTTCCTTCATGACAGTCTCGTCTGTGTCTGAATGTCTTTGAGTGTCTTACCAGTCCTCATTAACACAAATCCTGGCTACCCTTAGTACATAACTCTACCAAACCATTATTTGCTTTCAACTAAAGGTTCTGAGATAATTTGGGGTTGGTGGGGGGCATGAGGGTGCATGACCAAGGCAGTAAGCAACTACAATGTATAGCTAGATGAGTTATGAATTCTCTATAAGTAAAGGAAGGAAAAGGCCATGAAATGAATTCAAGAGAACTAGATCTCATGTTATGTCCAGCATATGAAAGGCAATAACTTAGAAGCCTTTTAAAGATAAAGCTAAGTGTCAACCTCCAAATAAATTTCAAGGAATGATATGGTTCATCCACATAGGCCAGACTGTATTTATCATTTTCATTTCATTCATTCTTCAGAAATCATGTAGCAAGGTTTTTCACAGCATGGGTGAAAACATCTGTGGTCAGAAAATCCTGATGGTGGTAGATGAAAGTACTTGTGCTTTGAAGGATTAGATGGAACCCAGGATTGAATAATTTTTATATAGTTATGAAAATAATGAACCATGTTAAGGAATTAAAGTTTTGCAGTCATATATACTTTAGGAACCAAAAATCAATATTAATTAACATTGTGAAAATGCTCTCAGTGTGCTCAATATTTTAAACTACATTTTGCCTACTCTTTAGAAATACATTTATGATTATGAAATGGTGACTGAATTCCTTTTTTTTTTTTTTACAGAAAGAGCAACAGTAAAATAAAGAGGATTTTTATTTTGAGAATGGATGATAGAAATCTCCCTTCTCCTAATATGGAAACATGGCCGTAGTTTCCATGACCTACTTGAATGAAGACCATTTATAATGCATTTATATGCTTAACAGTAGCCATGATGTAGGCCTCCTTACACCTGGTACTACCAGACCACTTACTCAACACTTAGCTGTTCCTACCTTCCTATCATGCACATGCTTAATGGAAATTATTGAATAGACAAGGCAGATGCCCTGTGTTTTTTGCTGTTGCTTTTCCCACACTGATTAGGTCTGTGCATATATATATGACATAGTTTCAGGCATTATTCAGTTAATCAAATCAATGAACGAAGCAAAAGAAAAAGTAGCTTAGAGAACCGCATTAGGAAAATTCTCAGTAAAATGTGTTACTGTACAGCATGGACGCTCACATCATTATGTTTATCCTGAGAAAGAATCCCTTGAAATGCTGCAGCTGTGGAACCAAATGAAAATCCAGAGTATCTGTACCATGACAGACATTCATTGCCAAGACCCTGGTGCCAGCCCACTAGTGAGTGTGGAGAATGTCTACCACTGTCTTCAAGGACATTCTTCAGACATCCCAGAATCATTGTGACTGGCCCCATGGAAAGACACATTTATCAAGGCATTGCAGCAGATTGCTGATTTTTTTTTTTTTTTGCAGTTAACGTGTAACAGAATGGAATGACAGTCATTCTAAAGTCAGAGGTCATACTTGTCTAAGAAAGGAAGACACATAACAAAAATATATTGCTAATACAGAGATGGAATTCTGACTGGTCTATTGTAGCAACAAACCATCAAATGTGAGAAATTAGAAAATAAACTCTCACAAGGATGAAAGGAGTCATGAAGGCTACCCAAACCTTAGATGCTTACAGAAAGGGTGAGGAACTTTACATATATTAAGTGATTAAACTGCCCCATGCTCTGTACTAGAGGCTTTACCTATGTGATCACACTTTAATCACCACAATAGCCCTAAGGGCAATGATAATACCAGCAATAATAATATTAATGACAAACATTTTTGAGTACTTGCTATGTGCCAGGTACTAAGAGCTTTACATATATTAACTCAGTATTAATTTTTTTCAACAAAGCTGAGTGGTAAGACATATTATGGTCCCCATTTTACAGTTGTAGAGACAGAATATGTAACATTCTCAATAGCCAGAAAGTTGAAGAGACCCAATACATGTCATGTGAGAAACAGTTGGAGGATTCAGTAACAAGAAGGGAAGATTCAAAATGGAATCAGGTTGTATGAATGACTGTCATCCAAAGGAGGGAATAGATTGGATCCCTATGGCTCCAAAACTTCTTGCCATGAACAATGAGTAGAGGAGACAGGATGATATTTTGAACTGCTCAAGATTGAACACTCTGCCTTAGAGAACCGGGAACTCTCCAGCAATCTCTCCATCACAGGAAATTTCAAGTAAAACTAGGCAACCACCAGGCAGAGTAAAATGAAGCAAAGAATCCAGCCTTTCGAATCTCAATGGTCTGGGTTCAAACGTCAAGCTTTGCCACTTACTGTGTGACTTTGGGAAAGCTACTTACGCACTCCGTGACCATTCTTCCTCAATGTGAATGGAACAAATAAAGGTACTTGGTTCACAGATAACAATGCTTGCCACATGACAGGCTCAATACAATGCATCACTTGGCAAATATGCCAAGATCATTTTGACAACTGTTTATATTGAGCACATTTCTAAAGTGTGAAGTTGTAGTAATCCCTGACTAGCTATATGCAAAAAATATATACCTGATGGGTTTTTCCCTTATCTTTTATGTTTTTGGCTTTTATGTGGACTCCATTATTGACAATTCTGTGAGAATTTTACATCTAAAGTCAGCACAAAGAGACCAATGGTGAATATATTTAGGAGATGCTGTCTCATGATTTTTGTTTCTATGAGAAATAATTCTAAAAACTTATTTTATCTCATGGTGGTTGCAGTGGGTATGAGCGGCTTTCTAAATATTGAGGGGATGATGCCTAACTTTTTACTTACTCATTCTGAAGTTTTCCTACTAGTGTGATTCATATGCAGAAAATCCTTTTTGTGGATTTGTCCTTTACTTACATTTGTCTGTTGTGACATATTTTCCCTAAAATACAGCTGGCAGTTTGATCTGTGTGCTGCGTCAGCTGGAGGGGTATGAAATGCCTTTCTCACGATTCAGCTGGTCCAACGGAGTGGCTTTGATTTTCTTTCCCAGCTGTTGCATAAACTGAGTGTATTAGAACTAGTTTATGTTTCATAGCATTTAATAGCTTTAGAATTACCAGAAATAGCTGCCATAATAAACATGAAAATGGGAGCACTCATTCTTCTCCTTGAAGAGACACAAACTTTCTTCCATGTATTCTGTCCCCTGCTCTAACAGGTAAAAGCAACTACTGCATAACAACTATGATTCCAAAATTTGCACTCAAGTATTTGGGAAGGTTCTGCCAATCTTCCTTCTTTAATTCTTCCCTGCTTTAAATTTTAGTTGCTTCATTTTCTTTATTTTAATTTTCCTTTCTCCATGTACTATTTATCTGTATGAAAATAATCCTTTACCTCCTCAATTTCACACATAACAAAAGACTAGATGCATAATGGCACCTACTTTCTGTGCTAAATATGGTCTATTGCTAGGGAAAACAGAATGAGAAAATGGGGTCTAGAGAAACAAAGATGTAAAATTTGACATAAATGGTAGATTCCCAGTTATTCCATCTAATGCCCTTTTACCACCTCCAAGCCACCCAGGCCATTTACTTTCCCTTTCAATCCCTTCTATCCAGTAAGGTTGCTCTGAGCTTCAAAATGAACTTTTTTTAATGGACCATAGAAATCTATTAATCCTTAACAAAGATAAAGCCTTTCATTTTCTAGGCATGAAACAAAAGCCCTAAATATAAATAATTATAAAAAATATAATATATGGAATTTAAATTACACAGAAAATAGTTGTACCTGAGATACCCATCATTTGCGGGGAGGAGATTATGCACTGGTTCTCAGGAAGTTTGAAAAGGAAGATGATGCCTCTGTAGACAAAGCAGAAAAAACTTTCCCCCAACTCTTACTAGAAATTGTCATGTCCTAATCATGTCCTTAACCACTGGAGAGTTCTGTCTCCAATCTGGCCTTTAGGTTATCAGTGAGGGCATCGTTTTGTATTAATCCACATTCTCTGAGTTGACCCCATTTATTCAGCCCCAAAGCATCCCAGTGAATCTAGCTTCCTGGATTCTTCTCCCCAGTCTCAAACTTGAATCACAGAAAAATGTTTAAAATAATATAAATTCTAGTTTTGCTTACCCATAATTAGACACAAAACATACTTCTTTCTGCCCTAGAAGGAAGCAGTCCACTTAATGTTTGATGGACTTACTTAAAGAGACAAGTGGGGAGTCACAGATTATTACAACTTGATATGTAGGCAACTACATAGCCTTTGGAAAGGAATGGTGATGTATTAATAGCCTGAAAGTTATAAAAAGAAAATTCCAATCATTTGGTGCTGCATTTTCCCTACCAGCTAAAACTCCAACTTGAATCCAGAACCGTGGCTGCCACACCAGGCCTTGAAGGACTTGCACACCTCAAGAATATTAGTTTTCCTCATTCACCCTTGGGTTTTTCAAATTATTTACTAAGACCTTATCTACCTCTGCCCTGTCTTGCCCTGCTCCAAAGGGACGTAAAGAGAAGGAGTCATCCTTTTGGCATTTATAATCCCAGGTGGACAACACTGTCAACCTCTACTGAGGTTATTTTAACTGTCTCTTTCATGACATGGATTTTTTCCTCTCTCTCTTTCTCTTTTAGTTCTGTTGATTTTACACTCAAAATATTCATCTGAACATGGTCTGCTCAAGCTGATTCTTTTAATGGTGCCAGGTGGCATGGCTGAGTGTTTGACCTCCCTTTCATTAAGTTTTGTTTTGCACTGAGCCAGCAAGCCTTTTATTTCAGACCCAAATGAAGAGCGGAACAGGCACAGGACACTTGGCCTGCTTGTAACCATCTGGTTCAAGTGACTTTTGACTATACCAAATCCATCCCCACTTGTGAATTCACCCTTGAAACTGAGCTAAGGGAGAAAGAGTAGCAGGGGCAGCCAGGGTTTCCCTGAGTCACTGTCAAGTATAGGTTTCACATCTGACAAAAAGGATGTTTTCAGCCAACTGATATCACTTCCATAGCAAAGGCAAAGTTGTTTATGTAATTTTAAGAACCAGAAAAGACTCTTTTTAAAAATTGATTTATTCATAATGTGTAATTTGTGGACTGATAGTCTAATTCAATCCTGCACTGTTAGAAGAAATAGAAAACACAACTAGCTTTCATTCCTTGGGATGTAGTTGTTGTCACCTCAGTGAAAGCATATGTCCCATGAGAAGACCCAATTAGATCTGTCTTCTCCTAAGAAATTTCCATTTCCTAGCTCGACTGTGATAAATTCCCTCCACATTCTAAAATCAGATACAGAGCAGTTGTAGATAATGAAGATCTGAGGTTGCTGCTGAGACTCACAGGTTCAATGGTGGCTGGAGAATCCTGCCTTTTCACTAAAGCATGAGCAATTTCAGTACTTATTTTTACATGTCACCTGTAGTTTTTTACATGTCACCTGTAGTTCAACTGTCTCCTTCTCATATTTATTCATATCTTTTGAAAATGTTTATTTTATGGTCCCAAGAATAGCAGCACTGTTTCTTCTCCGATCATTCATAGTTGCCTCAATATTTATAAAGTTATATGTATTGTTTTGTATTTAATCAGTTTTCAAACTTTAGAATTTAGGGCTAAATCTTAGATTACCAAAACTGAGAGTGAAGAATGTCAAAGTATCCACATTTGCGGGGTATTATTTTTTTTCCTTTCATCTCTCAAACCTCATCTCTCATCTCTCATCTCTCTTTGTAATTAAAAATAACAAAGAATAAACAAAAGACACAGTTTTAATACTCAAGGTGGACAAGTTTCAGAATAATGAGGTATTTAATATGACTCTATAATATTAATATTCTCCTAGTTATATTTTCTATCAGTCTCTGTTAGTCTATTTTATAACCTTTACCAGAGTTTGTCATTATTTAGTTGACTTTCTGTCTTCCACACAAGCAGGTAAGTATAACAAAGGCTCAGGCCTCAACTCTATTGCTGCCAGTTAAGAGCTTCTTGGACATCACATGCTCTCAGCAAATATTTATTGAGTGAACGAATGAATGTATGAAATGCAATTAGGCAGTTGTCAAAAGCAGTAAAATAAACTTAGAGCATTTGTTCGTGTTATTCTTTTTAGGAATTTATGATAAGGTACAACATGAACAAGTTCATTCAGTGTAATATTTTTAATATCCCCAAACTAGAAGAGCTAGCAGAATTTCCTGACAGATTAGTTGTGGAACATGAACAAAATAGAGGAGTCAGCAAGGCTGTAGTCTGAGCAATTAGAAGACAGGCATTGCTATTAACCATGGTGAGGAGACTACAGCAGTCTCTGTTTACTAGGAGAACTATCAGAAGTTCAGTTCCACACATACTAAGTTTGGACACGTTAAGCAATTGGATACACCAGTTTGGAGTTCCGGGGAGAAATACAAGCTAGTGGCATAAATTTAGTAGTCATAGGTCATGAAATTTCATGTTATCACCTAAAAATTAAACATAGATAGAAAAGAAAAGAGATTCAAGGACAAGGCCCTAGGGCATTCTAACACTTAGATGTCTTGGGAATAAGGAAAGAACCCGTAAAAGAAACCAAAAAGCAGTAGTTAGAAAAGTAGAAGGAAATTCATAAAAGTACACTGACCTGGAATCCAAGAGAAGAAACTGTGACAAGAAGGAAACTGTGACCAACGGTGGCAAATTCTACTGCTAAATAAGATGAGAGCTGAGAAATGGCTTTTGTTTTTCATGGGGGTCGTTGTCAGCATGGAGTTCACTGAGGAGAGCTTTCCTGTGTTCACAATGGTGTGCAGGTTAGGCACAAGAATCTATTGTTAAAGGGCCATGGGCAGAATGGGTACAATTTGGTAACAGTGCCCTTGGAACCAGTACGTATGGCTTGTTGATAGGCAGGCAGTGAGACAATGAAGGTAGCTCAAGAGAGAGGATCAGTGGCATTACAGAAGCAGTGGTATTAGGCAAAGTTGTAAGGATGACAAGGATATCCCAACATGCCTAAGCTGAGCTACTCTGAGGGTATATCCAATAGAATTTGCTGACAGATCAAATGTAGGTATGAGAAATACAGAAATACATATAGTCAAGAATGACTTCTATGGCCTGTGCTTCATCTCATATTCTATTCCTCCTGGTTCTGACCTATGCACACAATCACTTCATGTTATCATCTGCAATGTATGAACATGTTTGCCTTTCTATTTACTAAAAGAAGAGTACCACTTAAAGTGAGATGAGCTTCCACAGATCCAGTACCTTATCAATTACAAGCATCCTCTTAGCACTAGCTTAGTGACTGAGACTGGTCCTTAAGAAATGTTATATAACATATGTATCCCAAGACTTTTGTTCCCTTCCAAATACTCATTTTAGAAGTCAATGCAGTCTAATGATTTAGGCAGAATATTTTTTGAATTTCTGTTTACGTAACGCTCCTTAAAACCATGTTTTGTCCATAAAGCAATAAAATGTGACTACAGAAGAATGATAAAGACATAGAAGGATATGATTTTTATTAAGTAAAAAAAAATGTTATAAGACAGTATGTAAAGTTTGTCCCTGTTTTTGGGAAAAATTATATATGCATACTGCATATATGTGGTGGAATGATTTGCAGTTCACACCTCCCTATATCCTAGACCTTTGATATTTCCCTCCTATACTGACTGTGGCCTTACTTTGGCCAATGGAACAGAAGCAAATATGACTCAAGCAGAGACTTGACAAGTTCTTGTGTATTGGGACTTGCCCTCTTGTTGCTCTTAGGGCTCTCCAAACATCATGTCAATCAGCCTGAGCTAGCATGCTAGATGATGAGAGACATAGGGAGAGGCTTATGTCATCCCAGCCTTGCCAGACGAGGCCATCATATACTAGCCAGCACCAGTCACCGCCAGTTGAGCACAGACACACGGAATCAGCCAAGCCTGGCTCAGCCCAAAAGAACCACACAGCTGAACCCAATTCAAATATCCAACCTGCAAAATCATTATCTGTTATGGACCAAATGTTTGTATCCCCCTGAAATTCTTATGTTGAAGTCCTAACCCCCAATGTGGCTGTACTTAGAGATCGGGCCTTTACCAAAGTAATTAAGTTTAAATGAGGTCATAAGGCTTTCGAATAGAAAGACATCAGAGAGCTTATAAGAAGAGACACCAGTGAAACATCTCTCTCTCTGACACTCGTGTGTGTGTGTGTGTGTGTGCGCACATGCGCACACACGCACACACATACATCAAGAAAGGGCCACTAGAGTAAACAGGTAGAAGGCAGCCACCTACAAGCCAAGAAGATAGCTCTCACCAGAAACCCCCATGCTGGTATCTTGATTTCACACTTTCAGCCTCCAGAACTGTGAGAAAATAAGTTTAGTTTTTTAAGCCACTGAATCTGTGGTATTGTAATAGCAGCTGGAGCTGACTATAATACATGATCTAAATACACGGTGGTTGTTTTAAGTCACAACATTTGGGATAGTTTATTACACATCAAAAGCTATTGGATAGTCATATATAGTTGATATATATATATATATATAAACACATTAAGAATTTAAAGTAATTAAAAATTTAAAATAATAACAGCCCAAATGTTCCTCTGAGTTGTGGTAGGATGATATGTAATTTTTATTATTTTCTTCTTTTAGTTATTTTCTCTTTTTCTGCAATGAGCACTTTTTTTGTAGTAAAACATATAAAAACATCATTAAAGTGAAGCAATATGAAAGGCTAACTTTTGAAATAGCAATGGAAATGAAGGATGAGAAAAAGACAGTCTAAACCTGGAAGGAATATCCACTAACTGTGGGTTGGATTGAGAAGGAGCATCCAGGGATTTGAAACTTCTACCTCCAGATCAATAGCATTAAAAATGGCTATAAAGATCTGAAAAGGCTCTGCATTATGTCCATGTCTGATCCTGGCACAGGACACAGAGATACACAAAACCAATCTCCCTTGCTGAAAAGAGTCAAGACCCTCCATCTTCCCCATCCCAGCACCCTCAATGCCTAAAAGCCTCAGAGTATCTTCTTAGATGCAAAACCAGGCCAAGGAAGAGAAGGGAGGACAGAAACACATGTATCCTGTTATACAATTTCTTTTGCTGGGGTAGCTTTTCTTTAAATGAAAGGTAGTCAGAAGCCTGGTATGTAAAACACACAGATCAAAGCTAAGATGCTCTACTTGAAGAAGGGGTTGGAGAAAGAGGGGTAATGTGGTCTTCAGAAAATTGAAATTCTATTCCTAAAACAAATTCTCCTGCTGCCTATCTGATGCTCTGGCATCACCATTTTTCTCCAAATAAGAGTCTCAGACTGGATGAAAAACAAAGATCCAATTACATACTGCTTAGAATAAACAACTGTTTATCAATTATACCTCAAAAAGAAAAAGAATAAACAACAGTTTACTGCTTCAATTTGAAGACAGTTCTGCAAAACCAAAGAGAACCCTGAAGAATATTTTCACCAGAGGAATAGGAAATAGTCTTTTAAGAGAATGAGTCTTGAAGAGGATGGTACACACTTGGCTATATATGTAAGAGTATCTTGATTTTTACATTAGAAATGATATTCTAGATTTACATTTTGTGTATACTGGTACACCATAGAGACAAAACAAGAAATTAGAGGACACAAATTCTATTATTCAAATTTTTGATTGTTGACTATGAGTCCAACTCCATGCCTGATATAAGAAATACAGATTAGAACAAGACATGCTTCTGTTTTCAACAATTTTTCCATCTAATAGTGGAAATACTCAAGGAATCAACAATTACAATAACATGTGATAAGTACTACAACAAAGAAGCAATGATAGAAAGAAAGGCTTCTTGAACAAGGGCATGAGGTCTTCTCTGTGGAGTTGACACTTCAATTTGATTTTCAAGAACTAGCAAGTCAATGGGCATAGTTTCAGTGAAGCAAAATGAATGAGCACTAATGCTGCACCACATTGTACCTACAGCCAACAAATAATGTATTGCACACTTAAAAATTTGTTAAGAAGGTAGATCTCATGTTAAGTGTTTTTACAATACAATTTTTAAATAAACATATTTTATACATTTTAAAATAAAAATTTCATTAAATAAAAATATCAAAAAATTTTAAAATAGGTAAGCCACAGACTGGGAGATAGTATTCCCAAAACATGTATCAGGTAAGAACTCGTAACCAGGGTATAAAAAGAACTCCTCCAACCCAATAGTAAAAAGACAACCCAATGAATGGCCAGTAAACACATAAAAAGATGCTCAACATCATTAGTCTTCCAAAAATGCAAATTAAAACCCCAAGGAGTTACCCACCATAATGTTTACAATTAATAAGACTGACAACACCAAGTACTGGCAAGGATGTGGAGAAGCTAACAACTCTCATTGTTGATGACAGCACAAAATGGTACAACTACTTTGGTAAAGGCTCTGGCAGTTGCTTATGAAACTAAACACTCACCTACTCTCTGACCCAGCAGTTCCGCTCCTAGCTATTTACCTGAGTTAAGTGAAAACAAATATCCACCAAAACACTTTTACATGAAGTTCATAGCAGCTTTATTTGTAAGAACCCCAAACTAGAAATTGCCCCAGTGTCTATTCATAAAATAATGGATTTATTCATGGTATTAATTTTCAGAAGAGGCAAAACTAATTTGCGGTGGTAAAAAGATCAGAACAGTGGTTTCCTCCGGGGTGTATGTGTAGGGTTTGACTGGGAAGGAGTATGAGGGTACTTTATGCAGTGATGATAATATTCTATATCTTGATAGGGATTTGGGTTACATAGATGCATACATTTGTCAAAAACTCAAGTGTATGTTTAATATTTTTGAACATCATTATATGTAAATTTTATCTTAAAATTTAATAAAAGCTATAAACAAAAAATTAGTCAATAAATAAACCTGGACAAGGAATAATAGTAGGAACAGAGAAGGAACAGTATGTCTGGAGGTACAAAGGTGTGCAACTATATGATAAGTTTGGAGAACTACAAGGATGTTGTCCAATGGCTAGACAACCTTGCTCCTCTTGTGTTTATATCAATAGTTCTCCCCAAGAGAAAATTCGTTTTCATTATCTCCAATGTAAAATAAATACTGACAGGTTTGTAACAACCCCAAGGGAAATATGCACCACTTTAATGCACGAAAATGTCTTCTGATACAGCTAAATAGGCCTCTATCATTCTCTCTGAACTGGTATGGACTTCAGAACCTAAGTAGTAGTTCTGTTTTCTATGCCAAGCTCCAGCATCAGCCTAGAGGGCTTCTATATCCATATGGATCTCCTATCCAATTTCCTATTTGCCAAGCTTCTTGATTTCCTGGGTACTCAACCACTAGTCTATTATAGCCTCAAAGTGGACCTTGCCACACCTAAAACTGTAATAACCCTCAAGTCAACCCACCACTTGAAACCTCCTTAAAAACTGTATCTCCTGATTTTCTTTCTACCTCTCTGATCATATCTTTCCAGTTCCCTTTGCAGGTCTCACTAGCTCAGTCTACTAAAGTGTCATTAGACAAATTGTTCTGTTCTTGGCTCTATTTTTCACTATACACACATTCCCTATCCAATCTCATCCATGCTCATGGTGACTCTCAAATGCCTATTATTAGCTCAGAGCTCTCTTGAGCTCCATCCTAGTACATAAGCTGCCTAATGAACATTCCTACCTAGATATCCTAGAGAAGCCTCAAACTTACCATCTCAAAGAGAGCTCACTGTTTTTCAGAAAATCCTTTTCCTATTTTGTGTTCCTCAACCTAGTAATGGTACCACAGCCATGAAAATGAAAGTCATCATTTATTCCTGCAGTCACTTCATCAGCCCTGCACATCAAAGGCTGTGTTCTGCCACTTCTAGCACCTTTTTCTAGGCATATAATGTAATTTATTTTTAATTTTTTTCCAGTATTATTGTGGTATAATTGACAAATAAAAGTTGTATATATTTAAGGTGTACAGCATGATGTTTTGATATACATACACATTGTCAACTCACCACAACCAAGCTAATTAACATCCATCACCTCACATAGTTACTTCTGTGTGTGTACAGGTATATATGTGTGAGTGTATGTGTGTGTGTGTGTGTGTGTGTGTGTGTGTGTAAGAACACTTAAGATCTACTCTCTTGTAGAGTGGTGGTTACCAGTTGCTGGGGTGCAGTAGGAAAAATGGGGAGATGTTGGTCAAAGGATACAAACTTACAGTTATAAGATAAATAAGTTCTGGGGATCTGATGTACAGCACAGTGATTGTAGCTAATAATACTTCATTCTATATTTCAAAGTTGCTAACTCAGTAGATCTTAAATGTTCTCACTAGAAAAAAGAAATGGTAATTATATGATATGATGGGGATGTCAACTAACCCCACAGTGGTAACCATTTTACAATATATGAGTGTATCATACCAACACATTTTATACCTTAAACTTATACAATGTCGTATGTCAATTATATCTCCACAAAGCTGGAAAAATCTACTCTCAGCAAATTTCAATTATACAGTACAATATTATTATCTAGAGTCACCATGCTTTACATCTCCAGAACATATTCATCCTGCATATAACTGAAACTTTGTACCCTTTGAGCAACATCTCCCCATTTCCCCCGTCCCTCAATCCCTTGACAACACCATTCCACTCTCTGCTTTTATGAGTTGACTTTTTTAGATTCCATGTATAAGTGAAATCATGCAGTGTCTGGCTTACTTCACTTAGCATAATGTCTTCTTCTAACATCTTGACTTTTTTTCACACCTGTTCATTCCCCCTGCAAAACTCCACTCAATTTCTTACCTTGAAACTTGCAGCTAGAAGAAGCATGCGAGTACACGCGTACATGTGTGTGTACACAAAGTGTCATGATACTCATCTAGTTACCTAGGCATTCTCAACCTTGGCTGCACGTTAGAATCACCTAAGGAGCTCACACAGTCTGACTGAACTGGCCTTAAATGGGATCCTGGTGTGGTTCTGGAAGATTCGATGTGCAGCCACAGATGAGAATCATTGGTCAACCATTCGATGGTTGAACTAAAAGCTTTAAGTTTAAAAGAATATTCAGGAATATAAGAGAGAGTGGTTATTTATTCACATAATGGATGCAGCAGATGACATGTGGAGATGGCATTTATTTCCCATTACCAAATGCCTTGAAATCAAAGAAATCTAAAGAATCTTAGAACTATTTGGTGGGAATTATATTAGAATTTTTTAAGATATTCAGGATTTATTTTAAAAGATTGTAACATGTATGGTGATAAATGTTAACTAGAATTATTGTGGTGATCATTTCACAATATATACAAATATTGAATCATTATGTTGTACACCTGAAACTATAAAATGTTATATATCAATTATACAATAAAAGTTAATTAAAAAGAAAAAAGTATTTATGAGTATGAATCATGCTGTAAGAGTCTTATGGCTGTCACTGAAGGTAAACCTTAGGATATGTCTAAGCTACCAAACATCTTCCCCACTGATATGGTATAATTTTAAGAGGATCAGCCCAAGCTAAAAGCAAACTGTACTCACCCAAAAGGCACCCTTAGAAGATTGACATTGAGCATACAAATGCCAGAATCAATATAAAATTTTCCACGATTTAATGTAACGCTGGAAATATCTGGGTCCACCTAACTCACTCTCTGTCATGAAAATACTAAAAAGAAAGTTAGAACCTTCACATGAAGTTGAGACACAACTGATAAGAAACCTGAATAGGGCTTCCCTGGTGGTGCAGTGATTGAGAGTCTGCCTGCCGATGCAGGGGACACGGGTTCGTGCCCTGGTCCGGGAAGATCCCACATGCCGCGGAGCGGCTGGGCCCGTGAGCCATGGCCGCTGAGCCCGCGCGTCCGGAGCCTGTGCTCCGCAACGGGAGAGGTCACAACAGTGAGAGAGGCCTGCGTACCGCAAAAAAAAAAAAAAAAAAAAAAAAACCTGAATAAAGAAAGAAACCCTATTATTCTCAACAATGGTTTTATTGTATTTCAAAGTAATTCTCTTTAAGTTAATAACAATTGTTCAATCTAGCTGTGTGTCTATACTATACACTTCAGTACAACTAGTATTTACTAAAATTTTTAGCACTTATCACAGAATGCTATTAATATTATTATTATATTACTACTTTAGTTAATAGCTTGTAATAGGTACTGCTCTATATATTTTCCTCTACACTATTTCGCTAATTTCTACAACAGAACTTAGAGATGGGTAAAATACCTCAGTTTTCAAATGATAGTGTTGAGGTCAGAGGGTTTAATGGATGGTGAAAGTGACACAGTCAAGACACTCAACTGCACAGTTAAATCACATCAATGTATATGCTGTATTTCCCAATTTAGAATGGATGGATGGATGGATCTAAAGCAGCGGTAAGTATTCTTGCCATGTGTTGGCATGGTAGGAACAATAACGGCCACCCAAAGATGTCCTAATCCCAGGAACCTGTGAATATGTTGCCTTCCATGGCAAAAAGGATTTGCAGATGTGACTAAGGGTCTTGAGATGGGGGGATCATCCTAGGTTATCTGGGAGGGCCCAATGTAACCACAAGGGCCCTAATAAGGGAACTAGTGAGGCAGGAGAGTCAGTCAGAAAAGAAAATGTGATTAGGGAAGTGGAGGTCAGCGTGGGATTGTTGGTAGGAGGCCATGAGCCAGGGAATACAGGCAGCCTTTAGAAGATGGAAAAGACAAGGAAATGAATTATCTCTTAGATCTCACAGAAGGAACCCACCTCTGCCAACACCTTGAATTTAGCTTGATGAGAATCATTTTGAACTTCTAACCTTCAGAAATGTAAGATTATAAATTTGTGTTGTTTTAAGATACCAGGTTTAAAAAAAAAAAAAAAAAGATACCAGGTTTATGGTAATTTGCGAGAGTGGTAACATGAAACTAATCCACGAGGTAAAATAGGAGAGTTTTTTTAATATAAATTTCTTTACTTTATTTATTATTATTATTTTTTGGCTGCGTTGGGTCTTCATTGCTGCTTGTGGGCTTTCTCTAGTTGCGGCAAGTGAGGCCTACTGTTTGTTGTGGTGTGCGGGCTTCTCATTGCGGTGGCTTCTCTTGTTGCGGAACACGGGCTCTAGGTGTGCAGGCTTCAGTAGTTGTGGTGCGTGGGCTCAGTAGTTGTGGCTCACAGGCTCAGCAGCTGTGGCACACGGGCTTAGTTGCTCTGCGGCATGTGGGATCTTCCCAGACCAGGGCTCAAACCCATGTCCCCTGCATTGGCAGGTGGGCTCTCAACCACTGAGCCACCGGGGAAGCCCCAATAGGATAGTTTTAATTAGATGTATAATACAAAAACATTTCCAAATCTTAAATCTCCCCCAAAAAAATATCTGGTTTACAAAATTTTTATTGTCATCACCCACACTGTCTCCTCTCTCATGTCCATGATCCTTCTTCCTCTCTGTTTCTCCGCGTCAGATTAATAGAATACTTCAGTTGATTCTTCTAAAAACACTATACAGATACTAAACAAAAGTGTAACACAAGCTGAAATATAACATCTATAGACTAAATTTAACTTTACTGTTAGCTTTTCCTCCCACTAAACCCTCACAATCACACTGGTCAACTATTTCCCGCCTAACTCGCCTTTGATTATCCACCTATTGACCTTTGGACGTGAACGTTCCACTACCGGCAATGTTAATTCTACTAAGCTTTCAAGGACATTTTGTTGAGTCTGAATTCCACCTTTGCCCACTGTATCTTTCCTGAACACCAGAACAGTTCTTTGTGAACTCCCGTTTCTCCCAAATACAATATAATGACCATATGACATGCCAAGATGATATGTCAAGCACTCCCTGTAGTAAAATGTCCCCTCTGACATAGATAATTTCTTATTTCAAATACATGTGTCTCTTCTCTCCAATCAGTCTACACATTCATTGAGGAGGGCTGGGGGAAGTGCTTATATTATATCACACTAGAAGTGGTTCCTGCTTCTCAGCCTGTGACTCTAAACCTCATTTTTCTCAACTGTTAAAATGAGGACCCGTATACAGGTCTCCACGGGTTGCTGTGAGGAGTAATTGATATGGTATATTGTAGAATTCCTTTGGAAAAGCCCAGCATGAATTAGACACTCCATAAATATTAGATTTTTACCTCCTTCCTCTTCATAACAAGTGATTACTAAATATTTGCTGACTTGCAATTATAACATGTCCTTCATCACTCTTACTAGGTTCCATCCAGATTTTTTAGAAGAACATGGACCAGAATTATTATTAAAGCCATTTCAGATCATGTTAAATAAAATTAAAAATCAAAAACCACAGACACAAAGATATGACCACATCCTGCAGGAAGATATGTACCTGGAGAAAAATCTGAAGGCCAATTGTGAACTGCCCTTGGGAGGATTCTCAATCGTGCTGTACCTCCCTGCTCTCCTCCTGATGTAGCAGTTCAATAGTTTTATAGCTCTGGTTTCAAAGAACAGACAGGGCACACAGAGGACATTACATTTGATTCTCCAATTTCTAGTTTGGTACATGCCATACATAGTATACTCTGAAAGAACTTCTTGGCCTTGAGATTAATTGTATTTACCAATCCCTAGGCTCTAAATCCACTGTATTTCACTCCAAAACTTTCTTCCAGTTCCCTCCTCTTGACTCCTTTCTCTTTTATTTGAAGGAGCCCAAATTTGAGCATGATTGTAAACATCAAATTTCAAGCAAATCTGTCAATGAAGATAGCTCTGTTGTGTCTCCAAGGCTCATCCACACTATTCATGAAATAAAACTGCTGCTTTAGGGACAAATGGAGTGTTTTGAAATAATTTATCCAACTCATTTTTCCTCTTAGAAATTTAAATGTGCCTCAAATGCCAGACATGATGTTTATCAATTTGTCTTACATTGGAATTTGCATGACCTGTGAAGCTTCTAGGAGCAGCATTTGAATACGTAATTATTACTGTAACTTTTCTGTTTTTTTTTTTTCAATCAGAATGCTTCTATTAAATTGGCTGCAAAGAGGTAATAAACGTGTGTTCTTTTGACAATATGCTTAGCCTGAGAATCTCATTTTTTTACATCATCCAACGTTTTGGTAGGGATTACAGATCCCATTCTCCATTTGGCTTATCATCTATACCCATCTAGTTTAGATAATTAAAGGCATTGGCTTTATTTTTTTCCCTTTGAAATGCTTAATACAAAATGCAAATACTGTGTTTCCTGGGGTCAGTATACAACACCTTTGTCCTATCAGTCTCGCTTGTCCTTTTAGCATTGTTGAGGATTCTAGGGATTCTTGAAAAGAATATTAATACAGATTTAATTGATCAGTGACATAATTAAACCATTAAATTTCAGGACGAGGGTGAGGAATAGACAGCCAAACTTTAATAATGAGCTTTCAAAAGGATGTAGGCAAAATGCTTTCATGTGTATTGTAAATTTTCCTTTCAGTCCAAATAAATGCTGTAGACAAAAGACCATCTGATCACTGCCCACAGAATAATTGGACCACATAGCTTAATGTTGATGAGTTAGGGGCTTAAATTTTAAAATTAAATAAAATAATAATAACAGAGTTAAAGAATCATGTTGATGTCAATTTGTTAAGCTATCAAGTTTTTCTGATACTTCCGTAAATTACCGTTGAGAATATTTTGGGATAGGTAGGCAGTTTAGGGAAAAAAAAGTCAAATTACTAAAAATACTCCACTCCCCTCATACCAAATTTGGGCTCCCTTACCCATCTTCAACTACTGTATCCACAACAGCCACATAACTGACTGATTTACTTCCTTGATATACATATATTAAACAAAATATATCTGCTTATATATTTTAAACAGTCTGCACTTACCCACATAGAGCCACGTTACACACCCACACACACAGATTTCAATGTAGGCTCCTATAAGCTGGAATGAGGAGTTTCACGACTAATTATAAAAAATGTTAATCAATATTTTCTCAATATTTTAAATCCATGTGATTTTTTTCCCATTAACTTTTGGCATCATATGTGTTTGCTGGCTTGCACCAATGTAGCCTACAACAAACTGAGCACTGAATTTCAAAACACAAATGCCCAATTCTAGTGCTTTTTGGTGGGTATGTAATGCTGTTACATAATAAATGCCATTATTCTGCTCAGATGGAGAAATCCTCTCTATGTTAAGAGCTGTAGAGCTTCTTACATCATCACTCTGCTCACAGTCAATGTTGCTGCTCACCGCAACAAAGAGTAGCCCCCGCTCGTCACAACTAGAGAAAGCCCATGCGCAGCAACGAAGACCCAATGCAGCCAAAAATAAACAAATAAATAAAATAATTTTTTAAAAAAGTCTACAAATAACAAAAAGGGAACCCTCCTACACTGTTGGTGGGAATGTAAGTTGGTGCAGCCACTGTGGAAAACAGTATGGAGGTTCCTCAAAAAACTAAAAATAGAATTACCATATGACCAAGCAATCCAACTCCTGGGCATGTATCCAGACAAAACTATAATTCAAAAAGATACATGCATCCCTATGTTCATAGCAGCCCTATTCACAATAGCCAAGACATGGAAACAACCCAAATGTCCATCAACAGATGAAAGGATAAAGATGTGGTACATATATACAGTGGAATACTACTCAGCCATAAAAAAGAATGAAATAATGCCATTTGCAACAACATGGATGCAACTAGAGATTATCATGCTAAGTGAAGTAAGTCAGAAAGAGAAAGACAAATGCCATATGATATCACTTTTATGTAGAATCTAAAATGTGACACAATGAACCTATCTATGAAAAGGAAACAGAATGACAGACATAGAGAACAGTGTGGTGGTTGCCAAGGGAGAGGGTGTTGGGGGAGGGATGGAGTGGGAGGTTGGGGTTAGCAGATGTAAGCTTTTATATATAGGATGGATAAACAACAAGGTCCTACTGTATAGCACAAGGAACTATATTCAATATCCTATAATAAACCATAATGGAAAAGAATATTTAAAAAAGAATATATATATGTATAAGTAAATCACTTTGCTGTACAGCAGTAATTAACACAACATTGTAAATCAACTACACTTCAATTTAAAAAATCAAAAAGAAAAAGAACTAGAGTGGCTTATAGGTGAGTTCTATATGACATTAAGAGGGGAAAAGTTAATATCAATTTAATCTAAAGTATGCCGGATGAATAGAAAAAAGATGAAAAGCTCTCTAATGTATTTTATAAAGCCAACAAGGCTTTAATGTTAAACCTGATAATAACCATTAAAAGTATAGCCCAACATCACTTATGGACAGAGATGAAACATTCAAAATAAAATATTAGGAAATAAAGTCAGAAGAATAGCACATTATGTCCCAGTAGGGTTTATTCTAGGAATGCAAGGATGGGTCAATTATTGTAAAATATATCAACAAAATCCAACCTATTAAAAAGTAAAGTAGGAAAGCCTCATGATAATATCCATAAATGCTAAATAACCATTTGATAAAACTCAGAGCCTTATTAATAAAAGTACCACATAAAACAGGAATAAAAGGAAACTACTTATGGTAGACTTCTTACCAAAAACCAAAACAAATATATACTAAATGCTAGTCACTGAAACAACTGCCACTATAAATTAGGAAATAAGAGCATCTGTCTTTAGGGAAACTACTCTTACAACATCTCTGTGTTAGTTGCCTAGGTCTCCTAAAACAAAGTCCCACAAACGATATAAACAGACTTAAAACAACAGAAATGTATTGTCTCACAGTTCTGGAGGGGACGAGTTTGAAATCAAGGTATTGGCAGGGCCGTGCTCTCTCATAAGACCTCCTTACTTCTGGTGGCTGCTGGCAATCCTTGATGTTCTTTGGCTTGTAGATGGATCAGTCCAATTTCCGCCTTAATCTTCACAAGGCCTTCTCCTCTCTGTGTCTGTGTTCACATATCCCTTTTCCTATAAGAACAGCAGTCATTGAAATATGGCCTGCCCTAATTCAAGTATGACCTCATCTTATTTTGATTATATCTGCAAAGACAGGTTATGACTTCAACATATTTTTTAGGGGACACAATTCAACCCATAACAATATATTAAAAGTTAAAATTCACATGAACTTTGGCCCAGCAATCCCACTTCTGGAAATCTCCCCCATAAAAATAAAAGCCCTATTTTTAGGATATAAAAGATTGTATATATACATATATTGGGTTGGCCAAAAAGTTCGTTTGGGTTTTTCCATAAGATGTTACGGAAAAACCCAAATTGACTTTTGGCTAACTCAATATAATGTTTATTTTAATGTTGAAAACAAACTGAATGACATGAATTGAGGAACTGTGGTACATCCACACCATGCACTACATGCACAGATTAAAATATTTTAAAATAATGAATTATAGTTGGACTAGTTGGCATGGAGGGTGCTCTACAAAGTAAATGATAGTGAGTGAGAAATGCAAGATGCAGAAAACTTTGCACACAGTATGATCCTAATTTTCTAAAGCAATGAAACAGAATTCCTATAGCAGTATATATACTAATCTAATATATCCTACAGCAGTATATATACTAATCTAATATATACTAAGGTTAACGTGGAGAAAAATAAAGGACTCAAAGTTGTTAACATGGGTTACTTTCCTGGGAGAATAGAATGGGGGTAAGAAAAATAAGAGAAGAAAATGAGTAGCAAACAAAAAATCAAAAGAAAAAAGAATGCACTAAAAATCCGTATAATAATATATACCATTCACATTCATGTAAAGTTGTATAGTTGTGTGTGTGTGTATAAAAACTTACCCTCAAGGGCTAAATAAATAAATATTGAGTTAAAAAACTGTTGTAGGGCTTCCCTGGTGGCGCAGTGGTTGAGAGTCCACCTGCCGATGCAGGGGAAACAGGTTCGTGCCCCAGTCCGGGAGGATCCCACATGCCGCAGAGCGGCTGGGCCCGTGAGCCATGGCCGCTGGGCCTGCGCGTCCGGAGCCTGTGCTCCACAAAGGGAGAAGCCACAACAGTGAGAGGCCTGCGTACCGAAAAAAAAAAAAAAAAAAAAAATGTTGTAAGTATTCCTACATAAAGATTCCTAAAATGAGTAGACTTGGATGACTATTAGAAGGGGCAATCCAGGTACTTATGCTCCCTTATATAGTTTGGTCTGGATATGCAACATAGTATAAAGGTGGGTGAAAAAAACTGAATAAACAAGTAATGAATGCATATTAATGGCAAAACTTTGAAAAAATATTTCTTAAATATATATAATAACACTTCTTATATGTTCTACGTGTGCAAAGTAATATTTTAAGAAAGTGAAACTATTTAAATTCCTCTAATGGAATTTAGTAGAAGAATATTCCATGGTGTTCTGCAGATAGCGTTGTGATTTCCAGGTGCTCTTCCCCACTGAATTAATATGAAAACCTCAGTTCTACAATATCCCACTCCATGCCAGGGCTACAGGTGAAGCATGAAGTTAAAGTGGTCACATATTTTCTGGGGGAAAAGGGGAGGAATAAGATTAATAAGACTATTTAGTTGCAGGGTTTTACCAGATGACAGCTGATAAGGGAAGCGATAGTGTGAGCTGGAGAAAAAAAAATCTGAAACAGAATGGAGAAAAGCCAGAGTTCTTTGAATATGTGCATTGGTGAGTTTACCCTAACTCCCTTAAGTCTTTGAGCTAAATATGCAGGAAATGAAACTTTCAAGATTTCTGTACTTTTTTTCCCCTACTGTACCAGAATTTACCTGGGCAGAAACTAACTCAAGCATTTAATGCTGAAAGGGTCTTACACTGTCAGAAGCAGCTTTTTGAGAATTAAAACTTAATAGCATCTATTAAATATAATACAAATTAACACATTTTCCCCAAAGCCACAGCACTAGTGAATATCCATGCTGAGTAAGTCACTTTATTAATCCCTATGAATATGACACGATACCTTTCCTTAAAGTGTCTCCAGTCCTGGAAAGTAACTATGTCCACAATTAACCACAATTCAAAACAGAGATGACAAATTTGTAGTAGAAGAACAAATGATGTGTTAGGTGAGCAAAAAAGGAAATGTAATTATGTCCAAACTGGGTAACATAAAACTTAGTACACATAGTTAATTCCAATAAATATTTGCCTACTACTCTTAAAAAGTCCAATGATACTAAATATTACAAAATACATTCTTGCTTGCTCCTATTGTTTTTAGCAGTTGCAGCTTTTAAAAGTAACTGCATGTGAAGGGCACAGTTGATCAATGGGAAACATTTTTGAGCACTCACTTTCTGCAGGAGGCTGCCCTGGGAAGGACACCTTATAAAGCTGAGAAGCAGGTGTGCATTCTTTTGTACTAAGAATAGCGCAGGCAGTTACATCAAATTGTCAGCATCATGCTAATGGCAGCTGGTTTCTCAAGTGTTGAAGAGTCTTTATGAGGTTTAACTCTGAAAACTGAGTTTTAGTCCTAATGCTTTCCTCTGTTTCAGCCTCACGTGCTTGGACAAATCATTTACCTTTTTTGAATTCCAAGAGGAATTCAAAATTCATTGGAAATAATAATTCTTTATGGCTGGATTATAAAAGGATAAAAAATTACAGCATATATAAAAGTGTTTTCATATGAATGTAAGACATCATTATTAAAATAATTACTATGTACAATAGAAGGCTGATAAGAGAGCTAAACATAATTTTGTTTAAAATGACAACTTCTGGGGATAAATGGAAATGGTAGGTAATGTGTTTTTTAGTCTTCCCTACCATTAGTAGACCAGGAAGTAAGTCAGACTTTCAGCTATGTCATGAACTCTGAATGACCTTTAGTGGGTCATACAGCCTAAATCAATCTGAAAGTCTCTAACATGAAAGGGATGGGAGAAATAATCTCTAAATCTGTTTCACTTTTCAACTTAATAATAACTAATCTGATGACTGAGGTAAATATTTTGTGGATGTTATATACAAATGTGGATATATATACAAACGTTGACAAACAAATGTGGATGTTTGGAATACTGAATGTTTGAATCTTAGAGAACAGTAGAATCTGAATTAGACAAGGAACCACTGACAATTTTAAAATAACATGACATCATTTAATAAAACGGTATCACGGGAACTTTGGTTTCAGCTCAGACATATAAAGAGCTTGGAATCATCATTCCCATCCTTACAATAAGAAATAGCCAAGCTGATTATCAACAACTTTTCTTGGACAGATCAGAGAACTGAGATTGCACATCAAATTACCATCCCAAAATCTAGAGACGTGAGCTTTTCCAGGGAGATAACTCTGTCATTTACTTATCTGGAGCCAAAGCCGCTGGGCAGATGCCATATAAACTGGAAGGTACGTTAAACTAGAAAATTTGATGACTTGCTAGAAGCTGGGTATAGGCTATCATGAGACTGAGAAGATCCTGGGAGCTGAAGTCATGGGGAAGGGCCTACATTTTTAAAGGTTTTTCTTACAGGAATCCACCAGGCTCTCATAGAATCAAAATCCTAAGAAAGCTCCTCCCCTAGCCACAGGACCCTAGCTGGTGGAAGGGAAGATTAGCCATTGTGAAATCCACCCAGACCCTTCTCTTAGGCAACAAAAGGCTTAATCTCCAAGAGGTCTGACACTGACAGTTGGCATCAGGGAAATCTCATTCAAGCTGAGTGAAGGGAACTCTGGTCTACCACAGCCTCCCTGTGTCACTTAAAGAAAAACTGCAGGACAACCACTGCAAGGGTGAAGGATTAGAGGGCGTGGGGTGAAAAAGCTCAACCCCTAGAGAAGGGACAGAAACTCTTGTAAAAGCCACATCCCCTAGGTACAGGCCCATAGCACACTCCAAAAACTAGGGTCTAATCAGAATTAGAGAAAGCTTCCCTACCACACACCCTACTACTACCATAATAATAAATCTCCAAAATATAAAAAGTTTATTAAGAAAATAAATTGCATATAAAAAGGGCAGATCACATGTTAAGCAGCCTTATCACCAAAAAAAAGGAGGGAGAGCACAGGAAACTTTTGGAGGTGATGGATATGTCTATCACCTTGACTGTGGTGACGGTTTCACAGTGTGGTATGCATATATCCAAACTCATCAAATTGTATGCATTAAATATGTGCAGTTTCTATATCAATCATATTTCAATAAAGCTATTAAAATAATAGATTATACAGTCATCTTAAAAAAAAAAAAAGAAGTTGCATTGTAGGAAGGAAAAAGAGATCGACTGTTCCAGCCACAGGCTTGGACCCACCACACACCAATCCTTAACACACCAAAATCACAGGTTTCACTTCGCACAGAAAGATGGCCGGAGACTGGTCCTGTGGTCAGCAGTAGAGGGGATCTGTTCTGAGACTCAGACCAGGAGAGGATATTCTGAATACTCAGCAGGAGAAAAGAGGTTGGAACTATGTAGGTCATAAGGAAGCAAAACTTCAAAAGACTGTTTTAAAGGGAGCCAATAACATACATGTGTAGAGCTCATGGTATGTGTCCGGTAGAACATCAGGATCTAGGAGGTGGGCATTGCTTGCCCAGGGCAGGAAATCCTTAATTGCCTTAGTTGACACTTCACAGCATATCTCCAACTACTGAATTCAGATTCTCTCTAAACATCCATAGGCTGATTTCTTCATCACTTTACATTCCATCACTTAATTTGTGAACTTGGGACTCCAACCACTTCTTAGTTAAGTTGCCTCATCTATAACACTGGGATAATACTATAATACTTCATAGTCAAAAGGCAGGGATTTAAAATGCATGGCCATTGACAGTTCTTACAGCACTTCATCTTCTCCATGGTGAAGGTGCATAATTAAATTAAATTGTGACTTGCTTGAGGTTTCCAGCTTTTCTGCATTCACTCTGGTCACTTTTATCCCTTTAGGAAGGGCTGCTTCTTCTTTTGGAATCCCTTCCTTCTCTACTACATTGGTCAAATTTCTTATTACTTGCAGCTTAGCAATAACTAAATAATGGTATTTGCACTAATATATAATTGATACCTATTTGTGGAGGGTGAGAAGGAAGATTTTTCATCAGATAAAGTCAAATAGATCTTTTCCGTTAAGCTTCAATGTCATCCTCATTCCTAGAAGTGAAAAACCTTTCCTGAGAAGATAACTCATCCAGTGAACTTGCACTCACATGTGGTATCATGAATAAATGCATGGCTGGTCACTGCTGCTTTTTCTTTTTCTGCACACCATATTCCTATTAACCTTTCCTTGGGACAAAAATGAAATATTCTCACCTACAAAGTGATGACTTACTGAAAACTGCATGAGTTCCTTTTTCTAATACTTCTTTAGAATTGCATTCATTTAACCCCAGGAACTCCAAAGGCTCTGAAAGACATAAAGGAGCCTCACATTACTGTCAGGATTTTTTCTAAAACATCTATTAATTATTCAAAGTATGGTAAGGGGTGTTTCAGAGACACAGCAATGTATTCCAGTAGATATTTCCAAATATTTTATATGGTTGTTTAATATTGTGATGATTCTACAATGTGTTCTCACCTTTATAAAATGCAGTGACCCTAAATCTCTTTTACAGAACATCACTTGCCTCACAATAAATAAACGGATGTAAAAGCTAGGCTAACTAGCTTAAGTTCATCTTTCATAAGATTAACATCTTAAAGCAATTTGTAAAATAGAGAAAAATCTAAACCCATCTAGTGTTAATAAAAATAGGGCCTTATATTTTTAATGCTTTATAAGTTATAAATCACCTCTTCACAAAGTAACTTGTTTGAGCCTTACAACAACTCCGAGACTTAGTTAAAACACGTATGTTATCTCCATTTCATAGATGGGGCAAATGAAGCTAAGAGAAGTGTCATAACTTCCCCAAAGTACACATATTAAAAAGGAGAATGGGAATAACCAAAAAACTAGTCTTTGATATCTGGTCCAATGGTCAATGTCAGGTTACAGAACTGTGAATGGAATTACTTATAATATATAGTATGAAAATTGTATCACTCGGCTCCAGAGGAAATTGGAACAGAATTTAAGGTAATTACGTAATCATATATCTTCCTATCTATATGTTAGAAAGTACTTGCAAGTACACTCACTCGCTTTCACATCACTGTTATGAAAGAAGTATAAACAAATAGAGCTGACTGTAATTGCTGACATTACCTTAAAGGATGGACAACTGTCTCCCCAAATTAACATGTTCAGAAGAAATTGGAACCATCTCCCAGATAGTCATCTTTTAAGCCCACAGATGCCCAGCAGATGCTCTAAACTAGTATTCCTGGAAATTCTGGTGTAATTTGTGTATGATAAAGGGGTTCCTTACCCTCATAAATACTCCAAAGGTGAGGAAAAGGAGACTGAAGGGGAGGGTGAGGCTCTCACACCAGCCCTGTTTTCCAGGTACAGTGACTATACGGATAATAGAAATAGAGGATAGTAAGAGGAAGATGAGGATTAGTACAATGCAGAGTCTTCTTTTTCTAAAAAAAAATCTTTATTGGAGTATAATTGCTTTACAATGGTGTGTTAGTTTCTGCTTTATAACAAAGTGAATCAGTTATACATATACAAATGTTCCCATATCTCTTCCCTCTTGCGTCTCCCTCCCTCCGACCCTCCCTATCCCACCCCTCCAGGTGGTCACAAAGCACTGAGCTGATCTCCCTGTGCTATGCGGCTGCTTCCCACTAGCTATCTACCTTACGTTTGGTAGTGTATATATGTCCATGCCTCTCTCTCGCTTTGTCACAGCTCACCTTTCCCCCTCCCCATATCCTCAAGTCCATTCTCTAGTAGGTCTGTGTCTTTATTCCTGTCTTACCCCTAGGTTCTTCATGACATTTTTTTTCCTTAAATTCCATATACATATGTGTTAGCATACGGTATTTGTCTTTCTCTTTCTGACTTACTTCACTCTGTATGACAGACTCTAGATCCATCCACCTCATTACAAATAACTCAATTTCATTTCTTTTTGTGGCTGAGTATTATTCCATTGTATATATGTGCCACATCTTCTTTATCCATTCATCTGATGATGGACACTTAGGTTGCTTCCATGTCCTGGCTATTGTAAATAGAGCTGCAATGAACATTGTGGCCCATGACTCTTCTTGAATTACGGTTTTCTCAGGGTCTATGCCCAGTAGTGGGATTGGTGGGTCATATGGTAGTTCTATTTTTAGTTTTTTAAGGAACTTCCATACTGCTCTCCATAGTGGCTGTATCAATTTACATTCCCACCAACAGTGTATGAGGGTTCCCTTTTCTCCACACCTTCTCCAGCATTTATTGTCTCTAGATTTTTTGATGATGGCCATTCTGACTGGTGTGAGATGATATCGCATTGTAGTTTTGATTTGCATTTCTCTAATGATTAATGATGTTGAGCATTCTTTCCTGTGTTTGTTGGCTATGTGTACATCTTCTTTGGAGAAATATCTATTTAGGTCTTCTGCCCATTTTTGGATCGGGTTGTTTGTGTTTTTGATATTGAGCTGCATAAAAGACCTGTATGCAGAAAATTATAAGACACTGATGAAAGAAATTAAAGATGATACAAATAGATGGAGAGATATACCATGTTCTTGGATTGGAAGAATCAACATTGTGAAAATGACTCTACTACCCAAAGCAATCTACAGATTCAATACAATCCCTATCAAACTACCAATGGCATTTTTCACAGAACTAGAACAAAAAATTTCACGATTTGTATGGAAACACAAAAGACCCTGAATAGCCAAAGCAATCTTGAGAAAGAAAATCAGAGCTGGAGGAATCAGGCTCCCTGACTTCAGACTATACTACAAAGCTACAGTAATCAAGACAGTATGGTACTGGCACAAAAACAGAAATATAGATCAATGGAACAGGATAGAAAGCCCAGAGATAAACCGATGCACATATGGTCAACTTATCTTTGATAAAGGAGGCAAGAATATACAATGGAGAAAAAACAGCCTCTTCAATAAGTGGTGCTGGGAAAACTGGACAGGTACATGTAAAAGTATGAAATTAGAACACTCCCTAACACCATACACAAAAATAAACTCAAAATGGATTAAAGACCTAAATGTAAGGTCAGACACTATCAAACTCTTAGAGAAAAACATAGGCAGAACATTCTATGACATAAATCACAGTAAGATCCTTTTTGACCCACCTCCTAGAGAAATGGAAATAAAAACAAAAATAAACAAATGGGACCTCATGAAACTTAAAAGCTCTTGCACAGCAAAGGAAACCATAAACAAGACAAAAAGACAACCCTCAGAATGGGAGAAAATATTTTCAAATGAAGCAACTGACAAAGGACTAATCTCCAAAATTTACAAGCAGCTCATGCAGCTCAATATCAATGCAGAGTCTTTTAGTTACATTTCTATAACTACCTCACTAATCAACTTCCATCCTTCACTATTCAATTTAACCCAGGAAGCTCTCCAAGTATGAGTAGAAAATAGGTTTCACCCTACTTCTTGTATATTCAAGACAATTTCTAATATTTACATTAGCCCAAATAGTTCATTATTTAGAGAGGCCTAACTTGCAATAAATAAGTGTTTCCTAATAAGTGAACATAAAATGTCTCTGCAAGAACTCTAAGTACTTCCTTTGAAATAAAATGATAGATCTTTATTGCTCATCTATTATGTAGGACAAAGAACTGTCCTTCACACAATAATAATCACCATCATTGTTGGGTTTCAATAATGTTAATTAACAATATAAATAGTATAAATTCCTGATTATTATATCAAAGTTCATAATGAGCTAAACTAGGATAAAATTAAGTTTTATCATCTAACCTTGGGATCTACTGAATCTTGACTTTTCCCATGATGTTTGATATGGCTTTAACTTGTAGCTATGAAGTAGGGAAAATTTTCATCAGCAAATAATTGCAGGTTATAGTGAAAAAGAAAACAGTGACTTAAGTAGTTTGCAGTGATCATTGCAAATTTTGAAGTCCAACAGATGAACCAGTGGAAGTTTTATTTCATTATCAGTATTTGGAATTCCATTAAAGAAAATAGTGGTGGAAGAATCCATTCTATGAATTTTTCATGTTAAACTCCCAGTACATTTTTTTAAATTTTGGAAATAAATGTCTGATCTAAGAAGGTATTTATCCTTTCCCAAAGTTAAATTAAAGGACATAATATTTCTTAGTAATAGATGTGCTGAAGATAGATTTTAGAGACATCAGTAATACTGATGTCCTTGTAGAAAACCAGTCTGTCTCTACCTATCTCAGGGAATATTACTCAGATCACTTCTCTGTCCATAGTTCTGAAAAATTCTGTCAATTTTATAAAGATTGACTTATTAAGCTATCTTAATCTAGGTGTGGTATTTTATTTTACTTTTTAGCCCTTTCAGTATTTTCTTTCTTTTTTTTTCCCTTTTTTTTTTTTTTTTTGGTGTTAGTTGTGGCACACAGCATCTTCGTAGAGGCATGCGGGATCTTTTCCGTGCAGCGTGTGGGCTCTTCGTTGCAGCCCACAGGCTTCTCTCTAGTTGTGGCGCATGAAATCCAAGGTGCGTGGGCTCTGTAATTTGCAGCAAGAGGGCTCTCTCATTGAGGCGCGCGAGCTCAGTAGTTGTGGTGCGTGGAGCTTAGTTGCCCCACAGCATGTGGGATCTTAGTTCTCCAACCAGGGATCAAACCCATGTCCCCTGCATTGGACGGTGGATTCTTTACCACTGGACCACCAGGGAAGTCCCAGCCCTTTCAGTATTACCTTTAACAATGTCATCTATGTTTGCCATCTGAATATCACGTGTAACTTCTTCACTGCTTTGCAACTTCTGTAGTGTTTTCCAAACATATGCATTCCTTAGCCTTCCCTTGACAACAGATATCCCCTCTATGTACCAGGCAATTTCTCTTTCCCTCTTCACAGAAAAGTTTTGGAAAAATTTGGACTTTGTGTCATTAATACTCCTCGGTAATTCACTTGTCAAAGGAACATGACTTGCTCGTTGGCTAAATCCAACATTCATATCTGTTATTGTTTGTATATTTCTTAGCAGTAGTCAGTATGGTTGTCCACCTCTTCCTTCTTAAAACACTTCCCTTCTCTGTCCTTCATTACACTGCACTTCTTCCTGACCCATGGGCCATTCCAACTCACTCTACTTTGCTGGCTTCTCTATGGGGTCTCCAAGACTCAATCAGTGACCTTCTGCTTTTCTGTATCCACCCAGTCACAACTTCCAGCTTTTAATACCATTTATGTACTTTCTACTTTCAAAATTACTGCCTGTGATTGAGACCTACCTAGTTGGTATACCAGACTTATGTATACATCTAGCAATTTGATATAACCACTTGGATATTGCATTGGGCATGCAATTCACAGAACATTCCAAGAGAACTTTTTTTTTTTTTTTGCCACACCAGAAGGCTTGCAGGATCTTAATTCCCTGACCAGGGATGGAACCCGTGTCCCCTGCAGTGGAAGCATGGAGTCTTAACCACTGGACTGCCAGGGAATTCCCACCAAAAGGGAACTCTTGATTTCACCCTGTACCATAACTGCTCCTCCCTAACACTTTCCAACCTTAATAAATAAATTTAAGTTGCAGAAAAGGGGAGAGATTACTGCATCAAAGTCCTCGAATAAGCAGAAAGAAAATTGGATCTAGTGCACACATTGAATGTTAATCTCTGCTGGGCGAACAGTCAGTTCATAGTGACCAAAAGGAAATCAGGGCATGTGAGCACAGATGCCAATAATGGCGACAGGATTTTGTGGAAGTGACCTTTCACATTTACTGAAATGGGAAACAAGGTCTTTACCTGACAACCAGCTGAGGAGGAGTTGAGCAGGGCACCAAAATCATATAAGCTCCAGGACAAACTGATGAACTTCCTGTGCAGTGATGGGGCATCCTTTCTGCAAATGAGACATGGATCTGCCACTGTGAATTGTCACATGGAATAGTTTTATAAACTTCACCAAGCAGCTAAAACAAAGCACCCTTTTAAGACTTAAATCTTTCAGTGATTTGTCCTTAGAAGAGTGTTGGGCTTCCCTGGTGGTACAGTAGTTAAGAATCCGCCTGCCAATGCAGGGGACACAGGTTCGAGCCCTGGTCCGGGAAGATCCCACATGCCGCGGAGCAACTAAGCCCGTGCACCACAACTACTGAGCCTGCGCGCCACAGCTACTGAAGCCTGCAAGCCTAGAGCCCGCGCTCTGCAACAAGAGAAGTCACAGCAATGAGAAGCCCACGCACCGCAATGAAGAGTAGCCCCTGCTCACCACAACTAGAGAAAGCCCGCACACAGCAATGAAGACCCAATGCAGCCAAAAATAAATAAATAGATAAATAAATAAAAAAATTTTAAATTTCCCTCAGTAATATTTAAAAAAATAAAAAGAGTGCTCGTCCATCAATATACAAGAAAAAGTTTGTTGCAACCAGGCTCAATGAATTTCAAACATATTCCTTTAGGAGATGAATGTCAGGAATCTACATGAACAGCTGCTCTTAGAGACTTCAGTTAACGCATGGAGTAAAAGGAAAATTGTAGGAAAGCACACTGGTGAACAATGAGGAGTGCAGCATTGTTGTGTGGCATGAGGAATATATTCTCAGGGTGTAGAATATTAAGACACGCAGTGTTTTCGCTGATCATAGAAAGGCTGTGCTGTCTAGAAAATAAAAAGACTAACTGCCAAGCAGTAGGGATATACAGCTATCTATCTTAACTACAAAACAAAAAATAGAATTTCCCGATCCTGCTTAAAATAAAGGTCCAATGTATTACTCTTAGCTTCTGAACTAATGACTACTGACTGCTCTTAGTTTATCTCAGCAGCATCACAGACTCATAACAAACAGAAAGTTCTCAAAGATCACTAGAACAGTCTCTCAATCTAGGCAGTATTACTTCTGACAGATATTCATGGAGACTGTGCAAGAAACTTTCCAGAGATAGGGACCAATAATCTATCTGGAGAGGCAGTGTAGCCTAGTGGTTAAGAGCATAGTTTCTGGAGCTTGAGTGTCTGGATTCAAACTGTGAATCTACTTGCTAGCTGTGTGACCTTTGGGCAAGTTGCTTAAACATTCTGTGCCTCAGGTTCCTCATCTGTGAAAATGATGCTATCAACTGAAATGATTGTGATGATTCTATGAGTTAATAAGGCTTACCTCAGTGTAAAATCTCTGTAAAATGAACTAATACAATCATCAGAAAGATTTTCCTTATACTGTTCTTGAAAATATATGTCTTATTCCTTTAACCCATTGTCCCTAGTTATAAAATCTGAAGCAATCTAAAATATGGTTCAATAATTCCTTCCTCATATGATGCCCTATCACTTTTCAGGGTGATATTTTTGGTTGAATTTACATAATTATAATATGGATTATAATTATCCTGTGTATTTCTGGAAAAGATTACCCCCTTGTTATTCATAATTGCTCCCTTTAGGGTCCCATACTCAATATCTGATGTGGGATATTTGCTCAAGGACTGTGAACTGAATGACTGACAACCCTTCCAATTCTTTTTTTTTTTTTAAATAAAGTTACTTATTTATTTATTTTTGGCTGCGTTGGGTCTTCGTTACTGTGCGCAGGCTTTCTCTAGTTGTGGCGAGCCAGGGCTACTCTTCGTTGTGGTACGTGGGCTTCTCATTGCAGTGGCTTCTCTTGTTGTGGAGCATGGGGTCTAGGCGCACGGGCTCAGTAGCTGTGATGCCTGGGCTTAGTTGCTCCGTGGCATGTGGGATCTTCCCGGACAAGGGCATGAACCCATGTCCCCTGCATTGGCAGGCAGATCCTTAACCACTGAGCCACCAGGGAAGTCCTCCCTCCAAATCTTAAAGACAGCTCTTACATGCTTTCTATGTGTACTGATCTCCAAGCTAAACATTTCCTAAATTTTCACTAATTCCTCCTAAGTCACCATTTCACCTTCCCACTCAGCTTCCTTTGAACATATTCCAGTCTTTCAAAGAGCCTCCTAAAATGTGGTATCCGGAACTGAACTCAACATGCCACACATGGCCTGACAAAATACTGAGCATTCTGGAATCATCAGTTCCCTAATGTGGACATTATTCTTCTATAAATGCAACACAGAACAAAATACATTCCAAAGAATAGCTGATTTATTAGTATTCAACCACTAATGTGTTCTCCCAATAGATGTAGTTCATATGGAAAAGTATTAATCCTTGACACTCAAAATGTACCACACAGCCTTTTTTTAAATAAAGGGCTGCAGCCGACTTGATATCTAAATATCTACATGCTTCTAATTCACCTTGTTAAGGTCACCTAGAGAGTCATACAGTCATGATTTACTACTAAAGTATCTAAAACTATGAACTGTACCTTTCTTGAGGGTATACTTTCTGCCTCTAAATATACATATACAATAGATTATGGAATCTTTATTTTAAAAAATTGTGTGATACACAATATCAGTTCATGTGTTATATAGGCCGAGATCTAATCAATCAAGTTAACGTTTCTTTATTTTTTCAGCTTTATTGAGGTAAAACAAACAAATAAAATTGTACATATTTATGGTATACAATGTGATGATTTGATATATGACTATACAGCAAAATGATTACCACAGTCAAGTTAACACATCAATTACCTCACATATTTACCATCTGTGTGTGTGTGTGTGTGTGTGTGTGTGTGTGTTGAGAAATTAAATACGCAAGTTCAGCTAAACAACAGATTCAATAGAACTGAGGAAAAATGAATAATCGATAGATACAAAGAAATTATCCAGAATGTATAATAGAGGAAAAATGGTAGCAAGTATATTAGAGATTAAGAGAAATGTTAAACTTGTTAAAAGTTTAAAAAAAGAGAGAAATGGAAGATAGAATAAGAAGGACTAATATCTTTGAAAAACAATCTTCCATTTTCTCTATCCTCTCCTGCTGGAAATCCAATTAGAGATCTACTAGCAGAGAACTTACCAGAATTGTGGAAATATACTAAACCTTAAAGTCATTCAATTATACATGTAACATTTTTTAATGGCTATACATTTTATCATAAAGCAAACAAAAATGTTAATAAATTGCTATCATACACAATATGTTCCTTGATACAAAGCAATTAAGTTAAAATCAGTAATAAATGATAATTAGAAAGGCTTTGTATATTTATAAATTATAAAACCCATTTCAAACAACTCATGGTTAAATGACTTAACCAGGCTAGAAAGATACATAGATGATAGATACATAGAAAAATACTTAAAATAAGCATTCATGTTGAGAAACAGAAAGATTGAAATTTATAAACCGAACATAATGGAAAAGATTTGAAAATGAACAATAGAATCTAAGGGAAGTAAGATGAAGACATAATACAGGTACAAGCACAACTTACTAAATTAGAAACAAATAAGAAAACAGTGAAAAAACAGAAAAATCAGCAATACTGATTATTTGAAAAGACTAATAAAAGTGACAAAAAGATAGGAAAGTCAAAATAAAACATAATAGAAAAGGGGAATATTAAAGGTGTCACAGAAAATTAAAAGTTGAGAAGATGAAATAAACAACTACACATCAAGAAACATAAAACTTAGCTCATGTAAACATATTTATAAAAATATTGTTAGGGCTTCCCTGGTGGCGCAGTGGTTGGGAATCTGCCTGCCAATGCAGGGGACACGGGTTCGAGCCCTGGTCTGGGAAGATCCCACATGCCGCAGAACAACTGGGCCCGTGAGCCACAACTGCTGAGCCTGCGCGTCTGGAGCCTGTGCCCCGCAACAAGAGAGGCCGTGACAGTGAGAGGCCCGCGCACCACGATGAAGAGTAGACCCCGCTTGCCGCAACTAGAGAAAGCCCTCGCACAGAAACGAAGATCCAACACAACCAAAAATAAATTAATTAAAATAAATTAAAATATATATATATTGTTAAATAATATTGATAAAAAACGATATGGGAGGGGGGGACCTTGAAGATGGCGGAAGAGTAAGACGCGGAGATCGCCTTCCTCCCCACGGATACACCAGAAATACATCCACACGTGGAACAACTCCTACAGAACTCCTACTGAAGGCTGGCAGAAGACCTCAGACCTCCCAAAAGGCAAGAAACTCCCCACGTAACTGGGTAGGGCAAAAGAAAAAACAGAGACAAAAGAATAAGGACGGCACCTGCACCAGTGGGAGGGAGCTGTGAAGGAGGAAAAGTTTCCACACACTAGGAAGCCCCTCCGCGGGCGGAGACTGCGGGAGGCAGAGGGGGGAGTTTCGGGACCGCGGAGTAGTGCACAGCGACGGGTGCGGAGGGCAAAGCGGGGAGATTCCTGCACAGACGATCGGTGCCGACCGGCACTCACCAACCCGAGAGGCTTGCTGCTCACCCACCGGGGCGGGCGGGGCTGCGAGCTGAGGCTCGGGTTTTGGTCGGAGCTCAGGGAGAGGACTGGGGTTGGCGGCTTGAACATAGCCTGAAGGGGTTAGTGCACCACGACTAGTCGGGAGGGAGTTCGGGGAAAAGCCTGCACCGGCCGAAGAGGCAAGAGACTTTTTCTTCCCTCTTTGTCTCCTGGTGCGCGAGGAGAGGGGTTTAAGAGCGCTGCTTAAAGGAACTCCAGAGACGGGCGCGAGCCGCGGCTAAAAGCGCGAACCCCAGAGACGGGCGCGAGCCGCGGCTGAGGGCGCGAGCCCCCGAGACGGGCGCGAGCCGCGGCTGAAAGCGCAAACCCCAGAGACGGGCGCGAGCCGCGGCTAAAACCGCGGACCCCAGAGACGGGCGGGAGACGCTAAGGCTGCTGCTGCCGCCACCAAGGGGCCTGTGTGCGAGCACAGGTCACTCTCCACACCCCTCTTCCGCGGAGCCTGTGCAGCCCGCCACTGCCAGGTTCCCGGGATCCAGGGACAACTTCCCCGGGACAGCGCACGCCGGCCTCTGCCGCAACGTCACGCTGCCTCTGCCGCCGCAGGCCGGCCCCGCACGCAGTGCCCCTCCTTCCCCCATCCCCCAACCCCCGGCCTGAGTGAGCAGGAGGCCCCGAATCAGCGGCTCCTTTAACCCCGTCCTGTCTGAGCGAAAAAACAGACGCCCTCCAGCGACCTACACGCAGAGGCAGGGCCAAATCCAAAGCTGAGCTCCTGTGAGCTGTGAAAACAAAGAAGAGAAAGGGAAATCTCTCCCAGCAGCCACAGAAGCAGCGGATTAAAGCTCCACAATCAACTTGATATACCCTGCATCTGTGGAATACCTGAATAGACAAGGAATGATCCCAAATTGAAGAGGTGGAATTTAGGAGCGAGATCTATGATTTTTTTCCCTTTTCCTCTTTTTGTGAAGGTGTACGTGTATGCTCCTGTGTGACATCTAGTCTGTATACTCTAGCTTCCACCATTTGTCCTAGGGCTCTATCCGTCCATGACTTTTTTTTAAAAATTCTTTTTCTTAATAATTAAGTTTAATTGTAATAACTTTATTATACTTTACCTTCGTTCTTTCTTTCTTTCCTTCCTTCCCTCCCTCCTTTAGACAACGAATCACCCCAAATTGAGGAGGTGGTCTCAGGGAGCAGGATTTATGATTTTTCCCCCTTTACCTCTTTTTGTGAAGGTGTATGTGTATGCTTCTGTGTAAGATTTTCTCTGTATAGCTTTGCTTCCAACATTTGTCCTAAGGTTCTATCCGTCCCTTTTTTTTTTTCTAAATATTTTTTAATTCAATAACTATATTATACTTTATTTTATTTTTACTGTATCATCTTTCTTTCTGTCTTTTTTTCCTTCTTTCCCTCCTTCCTTCCTTCCTCCCTCCCTCCCTCCCTCCCTCCTTTCTTTCCTTCTTTGCTTCTTTCTTCCTTCCTTCCTTTCCTCCTTTCCTTCTTTCTTTCCTCATACTTCTACTAATTCTCTCTACTTTTTCTCCCTTTTATTCTGAGCCGTGTGGATGAAAGGCTCTTGGTGCTCCAGCCAGGAGTCAGGGCTCTGCCTCTGAGGTAGGAGAGCCAACTTCAGGTCACTGGTCAACAAGAGACCTCCCAGCTCCACATAATATTAAACAGCGGAAATCTCCCAGAGACCTCCATCTTAACACCAGCACCCAGCTTCACTCAACGACCAGCAAGCCACAGTGCTGGACAACCTATGCCAAACAACTAGCAAAACAGGAACACAACCCCACCCATTAGCAGAGAGGCTGCCTAAAATCATAATAAGGCCACAGACACCCCAAAACACACCACCAGACGTGAACCTGCCCACTAGAGAGACAAGATCCAGCCTCATCCAGCACAACACAGGCACTAGTCCCCTCCACCAGGAAGCCTACACAACCCACTGAAACAACCTTAGCCACTGGAGACAGACATCAGAAACAACGGGAACTACGAACCTGCAGCCTGCAAAAAGGAGACCCCAAACACAGTAAGATAAGCAAAATGAGAAGACAGAAAAACACACAGCAGATGAAGGAGCAAGATAAAAACCCACCAGACCTAACAAATGAAGAGGAAATAGGCAATCTACCTGAAAAAGAATTCAGAATAATGATAGTAAGGATGATCCGAAATCTTGGAAGTAGAATGGACAAAATGCAAGAAACAGTTAACAAGGACCTACAAGAACTAAAGATGAAACAAGCAACGATGAACAATGCAATAAATGAAATTAAAATCACTCTAGATAGGATCAATAGCAGAATAACTGAGGCAGAAGAACGGATAAGTGACCTGGAAGATAAAGTAGTGGAAATAACTACTGCAGAGCAGAATAAAGAAAAAAGAATGAAAAGAACTGAGGACAGTCTCAGAGACCTCTGGGACAACATGAAACGCACCAACATTCGAATTATAGGGGTTCCAGAAGAAGACGAAAGAAAGAAAGGGACTGAGAAAATATTTGAAGAGATTATAGTTGAAAACTTCCCTAATATGGGAAAGGAAATAGTTAATCAAGTCCAGGAAGCACAGAGGGTCCCATACAGGATAAATACAAGGAGAAACACGCCAAGACACATATTAATCAAACTGTCAAAAATTAAATACAAAGAAAGCATATTAAAAGCAGCAAGGGAAACACAACAAATAACACACAAGGGAATCCCCGTAAGGTTAACAGCGGATCTCTCAGCAGAAACCCTACAAGCCAGAAGGGAGTGGCAGGACATACTGAAAGTGATGAAGGAGAATAGCCTGAAACCAAGACTACTCTACCCAGCAAGGATCTCATTCACATTTGATGGAGAAATTAAAACCTTTACAGACAAGCAAAAGCTGAGAGAGTTCAGCACCACCAAACCAGCTTTACAACAAATGCTAAAGGAACTTCTCTAGACACGAAACACAAGAGAAGGAAATGACCTATAGTAGCGAACCCAAAACAATATATAAAATGGAAATAGGAACATACATATCAATAATTACCTTAAATATAAATGGACTAAATGCTCCCACCAAAAGACACAGATTGGCTGAATGGATACAAAAACAAGACCCTTATATATGCTGTCTACAAGAGACCCACTTCAGAACTAGAGACACATACAGACTGAAAGTAAGGGGATGGAAAAAGATATTCCATGCAAATGGAAACCAAAAGAAAGCTGGAGTAGCAATTCTCATATCAGACAAAATAGACTTTAAAATAAGGACTATTAAAAGGGACAAAGAAGGACACTACATAATGATCAAGGGATCGATCCAAGAAGAAGATATAACAATTGTAAATATTTATGCACCCAACATAGGAGCACCTCAATACATAAGGCAAATACTAACAACCATAAAAGGGGAGATCAACAGTAACACATTCATAGTAGGGGACTTTAACACCCCACTTTCACCCATGGACAGATCATCCAAAATGAAAATAAATAAGGAAACACAAGCTTTAAATGATACATTAAACAAGATGGACTTAATTGATATTTATAGGACACTCCATCCAAAAACAACAGAATACACATTTTTCTCAAGTGCTCATGGAACATTCTCCAGGATAGATCATATCTTGGGTCACAAATCAAGCCTTGGTAAATTTAAGAAAACTGAAATTGTATCAAGTATCTTTTCCGACCACAACGCCATGAGACTAGATATCAATTACAGGAAAAGATCTGTAAAAAATACAAACACATGGAGGCTAAACAATACACTACTTAATAATGAAGTGATCACTGAAGAAATCAAAGAGGAAATAAAAAAATACCTAGAAACAAATGACAATGGAGACACAACGACCCAAAACCTATGGGATGCAGCAAAAGCAGTTCTAAGGGGGAAGTTTATAGCAATACAAGCCCACCTTAAGAAGCAGGAAACATCTCGAATAAACAACCTAACCTTGCACCTCAAGCAATTAGAGAAAGAAGAACAAAAAAACCCCAAAGCTAGCAGAAGGAAAGAAATCATAAAAATCAGATCAGAAATAAATGAAAAAGAAATGAAGGAAACAATAGCAAAGATCAATAAAACTAAAAGCTGGTTCTTTGAGAAGATAAACAAAATAGATAAACCACTAGCCAGACTCATCAAGAAAAAAAGGGAGAAGACTCAAATCAATAGAATTAGAAATGAAAAAGGAGAAGTAACAACTGACACTGCAGAAATAAAAAAAATCATGAGAGATTACTACAAGCAACTCTATGCCAATAAAATGGACAATCTGGAAGAAATGGACAAATTCTTAGAAATGCACAACCTGCCAAGACTGAATCAGGAAGAAATAGAAAATATGAACAGACCAATCACAAGCACTGAAATTGAAACTGTGATTAAAAACCTTCCAACAAACAAAAGCCCAGGACCAGATGGCTTCACAGGTGAATTCTATCAAACGTTTAGAGAAGAGCTAACACCTATCCTTCTCAAACTCTTCCAAAATATAGCAGAGGGAGGAACACTCCCAAATTCCTTCTACGAAGCCACCATCACCTTGATACCAAAACCAGACAAGGATGTCACAAAGAAAGAAAACTACAGGCCAATATCACTGATGAACATAGATGCAAAAATCCTCAACAAAATACTAGCAAACAGAATCCAACAGCACATTAAAAGGGTCATACACCATGATCAAGTGGGGTTTATTCCAGGAATGCAAGGATTCTTCAATATACGCAAATCTATCAATATGATAAACTATATTAACAAATTGAAGGAGAAAAACCATATGATCATCTCAATAGATGCAGAGAAAGCTTTCGACAAAATTCAACACCCATTTATGATAAAAACCCTCCAGAAAGTAGGCATAGAGGGAACTTTCCTAAACATAATAAAAGCCATATATGACAAGCCCACAGCAAACATCATCCTCAATGGTGAAAAACTGAAAGCATTTCCACTAAGATCAGGAACAAGACAAGGTTGCCCACTCTCACCACTCTTATTCAACATAGTTTTGGAAGTTTTAGCCACAGCAATCAGAGAAGAAAAGGAAATAAAAGGAATCCAAATCGGAAAAGAAGAAGTAAAGCTGTCACTGTTTGCAGATGACATGATACTATACATAGAGAATCCTAAAGATGCTACCAGAAAACTACTAGAGCTAATCAATGAATTTGGTAAAGTAGCAGGATACAAAATTAATGCACAGAAATCTCTGGCATTCCTATATACTAATGATGAAAAATCTGAAAGTGAAATCAAGAAAACACTCCCATTTACCATTGCAACAAAAAGAATAAAATATCTAGGAATAAACCTACCTAAGGATACGAAAGACCTGTATGCAGAAAATTATAAGACACTGATGAAAGAAATTAAAGATGATACAAATAGATGGAGAGATATACCATGTTCTTGGATGGGAAGAATCAACATTGTGAAAATGACTCTACTACCCAAAGCAATCTACAGATTCAATGCAATCCCTATCAAACTACCACTGGCATTTTTCACAGAACTAGAACAAAAAATTTCGCAATTTGTATGGAAACACAAAAGACCCCGAATAGCCAAAGCAATCTTGAGAACGAAAAAAGGAGCTGGAGGAATAAGGCTCCCTGACTTCAGACTATATTACAAAGCAACAGTAATCAAGACAGTATGGTACTGGCACAAAAACAGAAAGATAGATCAGTGGAACAGGATAGAAAGCCCAGAGATAAACCCACGCACATATGGACACCTTATCTTTGATAAAGGAGGCAGGAATGTACAGTGGAGAAAGGACAGCCTCTTCAATAAATGGTGCTGGGAAAACTGGACAGGTACATGTAAAAGTATGAGATTAGATCACTCCCTAACACCATACACAAAAATAAGCTCAAAATGGATTAAAGACCTAAATGTAAGGCCAGAAACTATCAAACTCTTAGAAGAAAACATAGGAAGAACACTCTATGACATAAATCACAGCAAGATCCTTTCTGACCCACCTCCTAGAGTAATGGAAATAAAAACAAAAATAAACAAATGGGACCTAATGAAACTTCAAAGCTTTTGCACAGCAAAGGAAACCATAACCAAGACCAAAAGACAACCCTCAGAATGGGAGAAAACATTTGCAAATGAAGCAACTGACAAAGGATTAATCTCCAAAATTTACAAGCAGCTCATGCAGCTCAATAACAAAAAAACAAACAACCCCATCCAAAAATGGGCAGAAGACCTAAATAGACATTTCTCCAAAGAAGATATACAGAATGCCAACAAACACATGAAAGAATGCTCAACATCATTAATCATTAGAGAAATGCAAATCAAAACTACAATGAGATATCATCTCACACCAGTCAGAATGGCCATCATCAAAAAATCAAGAAACAATAAATGCTGGAGAGGGTGTGGAGAAAAGGGGACACTCTTGCACTGCTGGTGGGAATGTGAATTGGTTCAGCCACTGTGGAGAACAGTATGGAGGTTCCTTAAAAAACTACAAATAGAATTACCATATGACCCAGCAATCCCACTACTTGGCATATACCCTGAGAAAACCAAAATTCAAAGAGAGTCATGTACCAAAATGTTCATTGCAGCTCTATTTACAATAGCCAGGACATGGAAACAACCTAAGCGCCCATCATCGGATGAATGGATAAAGAAGATGTGGCACATATACACAATGGAATATTACTCAGCCTTAAAAAGAAATGAAATTGAGCTATTTGTAATGAGATGGATAGACCTAGAGTCTGTCATACAGAGTGAAGTAAGTCAGAAAGAAAAAGACAAATACCGTATGCTAACACATATATATGGAATTTAAGGGAAAAAAATGTCATGAAGAACCTAGGGGTAAGATAGGAATAAAGACGCAGACCTACTGGAGAACGGACTTAAGGATATGGGGAGGGGGAAGGGTGAGTTTTGACAGGGCGAGAGAGAGTCATGGACATATACACACTAACAAACGTAGTAAGGTAGATAGCTGGGGGGAAGCAGCCGCAAGGCACAGGGATATTAGCTCGGTGCTTTGTGACAGTCATGGAAGGGTGGGAATGGGGAGAGTGGGAGGGAGGGAGACGCAAGAGGGAAGACATATGGGAACATATGTATATGTATAGCTGATTCACTTTGTTGTAAATCAGAAACTAACACACCATTGTAAAGCAATTATACCCCAATAAAGATGTTTAAAAAAAAAAAAACGATATGGGAAATATAAATAGCCTTTTAAAATAGCTAAATAGTTAAAGAAATTGTATCAGATCTTTAAAACTTTCCCACAAATAAGATTCCACACTTAGCAAGTTTTACCAGTGAGCTCTAAGAAAAATTTTACCAACTTACTCAAAATATTCCAACGTCTAGAAAAATGTAGAACAGTGCATTTGATTATAATAATCAAAATTATTATAAAATTGATACCATAAAACAAACCAACAAACAAAAGGAAGTGTTAAAAAAATGACCAATCTCAACATGAATCTAGATAAAGGTTTGCAATCTTTTTCTGTAAAGGGCCAGATGGCAAAAACTTAGGCTTTGTGGGCCAGACAGTCTCCATTGCAACTACTCAACTATGCTCTTGTAGCACAAAAGCAACCATAGACAATATGTAAATGAAACAGCATGGCTGTGTTTCAATAAAACTTTATTTACAGAAACAGGCTGTGGTCTGGATTTGGCCCTCAGATCCCTGATCTAGATACAAACAATCCTAACTAAAATAATAATAAATTGTGTAAATTGTTTTTGGTATCCTGATCAGATCCCTTTTACCAGTCGGTATACACATCCTCCAGCTGTTGTAACGCTTCTCTGGAGAACTGACCTCATCTGCATGCCCTACACACGTGCTGTCCTACTGGGAGCAGCCACTGATGAACTGATATTAATTACAAAAGCTTAGCCCATTTGTCTCAAAGCAGGAAATCTCTGGAGGGGTACTCCAAGACCAAACTGTACCTGAGACTACATCTTCATTTGAATCTGTCCCCCTCCCTCCTGTAGACAACTCTCTCAAAAATTCACTTGCGGGACTTCCCTGGTGGCACAGTGGTTAAGAATCTGCCTGCCAATGCAGGGGACGTGGGTTCGAGTCCTGGTCCAGGAAGATCCCACATGCCGTGGAGCATCTAAGGCCGTGCGCCACAACTACTGAGCCTACACTCTAGAGCCCACGTGCCACAACTACTGAAGCCCGTGCACCTAGAGCCCGTGCTCTGCAACAAGAGAAGCCACCCTGATGCGAAGCCCTCACACTGCAACGAAGAGTAGCCCCTGCTCGCCACAACTAGAGAAAGCCCGTGCGCAGCAATGAAGACCCAACGCAGCCAAAAATAAAATAAATAAATAAAAATTAATTAATTAATTTAAAAAAAAAAGCAAACATAAAACTCAACGGTGAAATGAAGGAAATATTTCTTTTAAGATAATGAATAAGACAAGAATATCTATTAGCACCACTTCTGTTTAGCATTGTAATGGAGGACATGTAAGAAAAAACAAATTAAAAATAGAATTGGAAAGGTATACACAAAATTGTCATTATTCACTGAAGATAGCTGTCTATATAGAAACCAAAAAGTAACTACAGTTAAATTTACATAATTAATATGAGAGTTTAGCAAGTTTGCTAGAAAAAATTAATATACAAAAATGAAGAGGAACCCAATCTACAGATAGATCATGTAGTTATTTTTTTAAAAAACATACAATAGCAACAAAAATATAGCTAAGAATAAATCTAATAAAAGTTGTGCACGTTTTTTTAGAGGTAATTACCAAGCTTATTATTAAAGAAAACCTACATGACTAGACAGACTGATTTGGAAGACATATGTAAATTATTCCCACATTATTTTATAGTTTCAATTTAATTTCAATCAAAATTTCATCTGCTATGAAAGAATAGTACCATATTTATTCATGTTATTAATGTTATTTCACCATTACCAGATAAAACATAAGGGGAATATGTTTAAGAGTACGGATTTGGCCATCAGTCAGCTAGGGTCAAATGCCCAGCTCCACCACTTACTGACTGTGAGACTTCAATAAAATTACTAAACCTGTCTGTTCCTCAACTTCTTCATTTATAAAATGAATATAAAAGCATTTATCTCATAGAGGTGTTGTAAAGAGTGAGTTAATATGTGTAAACTACTACGATGGTTAATTTTATGTCAACTTGATTGGGCCAAGGGATGACCAGATAGCTGGCTAAACATTATTTCTGGGTGTGTCTAGGAGGGTGTTTCTGGAAGAGACTGGCATTTGAATTAGTGGACATAGTAAACAGATGGCCCTCCCCAATGTAGATGGGCATCACCCATTCTATTGAAAGCCTGAATAGAAGAAAAAGGTGGAAGAAGGTTGAATTTGCTCTCTGCCTGACTGTTTGACCTGGTTCTTAGGCATTCCAACCCAGACTAGAACCTACACTATCAGCTGTCTGACTCTCACGCTTTCAAACTACACTACTAGCTTTCCTCGGTTTCCAGCTTGCAGACAGCATATCATGGGACTTCTCAGTCTCCACAATTGCATGAGCCAATACTCATATCCTATTGACTCTGCTTCTCTGGAGAACTCTAACTAATAAAAATAGCTAGAAGAGTGTTGTATATCTTCTGTTTGCCCCCAAGATCTACTCTAGATCCTTTCCCATTCTACTCTGTGCCCTGAGAGGCTATTCTTTACAGACTGAATCCACAGCTTCCCTAGCCCTCAGGCTCTGAGTTGAGTACAGTCAATGAGAGATACTAGTAAGAAACTGAAAAGCAAAAGAACTATGAAAGCAGAGTACTGATTTTCCTGGATCATCCCCCCTAACCTCCCTCCCACTGACTCCTGCTTTCCTCTATGGGAATCCACAGCTCCTCTCAAGTAGCTGTATTCATATCCTTCAAGCCTGTGGCAGTATGAGCTCCCCACTCTAGCCCAGAGGTACTGCACAATCATATGTTGCTTTGCTTAAAGCATATTTACAAGTTTGTAAGAAATCAACTGCCATTTTATAGCATTAGAAAATGTACACAACCAATTGGGCTTATTATTTTCTTTTAAAAAATAAAGTTGATAATATTTGAGAGGCACCCAGGAATAAATCTAATACAAGATGTCAGAAATAATGGAGGAATTAATAAAAGTTTATTGTTATAGACAAAGGAAGAGCTAACATTTTTAGATGCACAGATTATCTATCTACAATGGATAAGAGGATCACATGTTGTAAAGATGTCAACCTTTCCTTTCCTTAATTAATCTATGAGTTCAGTGGATTTCAAACAAATATTTTTTAGGAATTGAGTAACTGATCCAAAAATGCATGTGGAAATTTAAAAGGGCCATAATAGTAAGATAATTTTGAAGAACTCTAGGAGGGATACTCTAAGACATTAAGGCTTATTAAAAGCATATAGTCATTTTTTAAATGTGATGTTGACAGTAATTTAGGGATAATCAATACAACAACATCAAAAAATCGAGTCTATAAGTATGTTAACATGCATGTATGCATATGCATACACACCAAGAATTTGGTATAAGAGAGATTATGAACATATGAGGAAGAGAATGTGCTATTTGATTCTATAAAAGTCACTGATACATCTTGCATTCATATGGAAAAACTTCTTGTTTCACTGCATACACTACACAAATCAAATATGAACTGAAACCTGATGAGAAAAATTAAAATATTAAAATATTAAAATAAAATATAGGAAATATGTTATGACATTGGAGCAGTAAAGGAGAAGAGAAAAAAGACCCAAAAAGAGGAAATGAGAAAGAAAAAAAACTATGCATTTATCTTTAGCAAATTATAATCTTCCTCCAAAAGATGCCACAAATAAAGCTAAAATATGAGCCACAGTGTGAGAAAACATGCTTGGAGTGATTCTAATTCTAATGGACTCAGCATTAGTATACAAAACAAAGACATAGATATATATGTAGATAATATTTATTGTATGTGTGTGCGTGTGTTTAACAAAAGAAAAATCTTGAATGGCTCACAACATAAAAAAAGATATTCTACTTCCCCACTAACCAGAAAAAAATAATAATTATAATAAAATTTTCATCTCATTGTATATCCATATGATCCACTACTTAATGGATCATATCCACTACTTAATGTGTCTGATATTACCAAGTGTTGGCAGGAAAATGCAACCGAGAAATTCCCATACGTTATTGGTTGGAATGTAACATGGTGGTTCTATAAAATCTATAGCCCAAATTCAGGGAAGATCTGCTTCTCCCTTCTGAGTCATAAATTAAATATTAGGTTCTTATAAAGCAGGGAATACAAGTTTCATAATTCTAAGATATAGATATCAATCAGAATGATTTATAAATACATTTCTTGTTTTGTTTGCTACACAAGATAATATTAGGTAGTATTCTGGTCTTGCACTTTCAGCCTTCTCTTGAGGTCTCTTTCCTTTAGCAATTTTATACTTGTGAATGTGAGGAGTAGAGTTGTTTAGACTTTACTGTTAAAATCAAATCACCTGATATTTATAATCAGGTGATATTTATTTATGATCGCCTTGTATTTATAATGTGGCCAAAACATAAAATACTATTAAATGTTGGGAACACACATACTTTACAATAATAATGCACAAGTCAGAATAGAATGTAATTAGGTCTTAAAACAAGTGCTTAAACCTGCTTTCTATCTACAAAATTATTCTGCCTCTTAACACTGATTATGATGGTAGTAATTTTATAAGCGTGGTTGAAAAACCAATCTGAATTTGAAAGAAATCTCCATTACTTTTCTTTTAGTTCCAGAATACAGTACATAAATTGGAAATATTCACTTGTCAAAGATACCATTTCCCATTTTCAGTTCTATTCTAATTTCCATCCTAAAAGTCATTCTGTGTGTGATACCGTAGCAAGACTTCTAGTTGTGCAGCCTCTGACATTAACAGAAGTAAAAGATCTCATACTTGACAAAGGAGGAAGCTCTCTCTGGCACAGAAGGCATTTCCAAAAACTGCAACACTCCTGCACAAATAGTATCATTTAAATAATCCTTTTAATAAATGTCAATATCTAGCACTCTAGATAATATTTTCACTTACTTTGATTTCCCTAGTGCCAGCAACAAATTACAGAAAAGCAATAAAATCGGTGAAATCCACTGTATTCCACTTATCCAGCTTGAGCACATTCTCAAGATAATAAGAGGTTTTCAGATGTATTTTGAGATGTCAAATTGTTTCAAAAGGCTTTTAAAAAGTTAAAACAGGGGGACCTTGAAGATGGCGGAAGAGTAAGACGCGGAGATCGCCTTCCTCCCCACGGATACACCAGAAATACATCCACACGTGGAACAACTCCTACAGAACTCCTACTGAAGGCTGGCAGAAGACCTCAGACCTCCCAAAAGGCAAGAAACTCCCCACGTAACTGGGTAGGGCAAAAGAAAAAACAGAGACAAAAGAATAAGGACGGCACCTGCACCAGTGGGAGGGAGCTGTGAAGGAGGAAAAGTTTCCACACACTAGGAAGCCCCTCCGCGGGCGGAGACTGCGGGAGGCAGAGGGGGGAGTTTCGGGACCGCGGAGTAGTGCACAGCGACGGGTGCGGAGGGCAAAGCGGGGAGATTCCTGCACAGAAGATCGGTGCCGACCAGCACTCACCAACCCGAGAGGCTTGCTGCTCACCCACCGGGGCGGGCGGGGCTGCGAGCTGAGGCTAAGGTTTTGGTTTTGGACGGAGCTCAGGGAGAGGACTGGGGTTGGCGGCTTGAACATAGCCTGAAGGGGTTAGTGCACCACGACTAGCCGGGAGGGAGTTCGGGGAAAAGCCTGCACCGGCCGAAGAGGCAAGAGACTTTTTCTTCCCTCTTTGTCTCCTGGTGCGCGAGGAGAGGGGTCTAAGAGCGCTGCTTAAAGGAACTCCAGAGACGGGCGCGAGCCGCAGCTAAAAGCGCGAACCCCAGAGACGGGCGCGAGCCGCGGCTGAGGGCGCGAGCCCCCGAGACGGGCGCGAGCCGCGGCTGAAAGCGCAAACCCCAGAGACGGGCGCGAGCCGCGGCTGAGGGCGCGAGCCCCCGAGACGGGCGCAAGCCGCGGCTGAAAGCGCAAACCCCAGAGACGGGCGCGAGCCGCGGCTAAAACCGCGGACCCCAGAGACGGGCGGGAGACGCTAAGGCTGCTGCTGCCGCCACCAAGGGGCCTGTGTGCGAGCACAGGTCACTCTCCACACCCCTCTTCCGCGGAGCCTGTGCAGCCCGCCACTGCCAAGTTCCCGGGATCCAGGGACAACTTCCCCGGGAGTACGCACGGCGGGTCTCAGGCTGGTGCAACGTCACGCCGGCCTCTGCCGCAACGTCACGCTGCCTCTGCAGCTGCAGGCCCGCCCCGCACGTAGTGCCCCTCCTACCCCCATCCCCCAACCCCCGGCCTGAGTGAGCCGGAGGCCCCGAATCAGCGGCTCCTTTAACCCCGTCCTGGCTGAGCGAAAAAACAGACGCCCTCCAGCGACCTACACGCAGAGGCAGGGCCAAATCCAAAGCTGAGCTCCTGTGAGCTGTGAAAACAAAGAAGAGAAAGGGAAATCTCTCCCAGCAGCCACAGAAGCAGCGGATTAAAGCTCCACAATCAACTTGATATACCCTGCATCTGTGGAATACCTGAATAGACAAGGAATGATCCCAAATTGAAGAGGTGGAATTTAGGAGCGAAATCTATGATTTTTTTCCCTTTTCCTCTTTTTGTGAAGGTGTACGTGTATGCTCCTGTGTGACATCTAGTCTGTATACTCTAGCTTCCACCATTTGTCCTAGGGCTCTATCCGTCCATGACTTTTTTTTAAAAATTCTTTTTCTTAATAATTAAGTTTAATTGTAATAACTTTATTATACTTTACCTTCGTTCTTTCTTTCTTTCCTTCCTTCCCTCCCTCCTTTAGACAACGAATCACCCCAAATTGAGGAGGTGGTCTCAGGGAGCAGGATTTATGATTTTTCCCCCTTTACCTCTTTTTGTGAAGGTGTATGTGTATGCTTCTGTGTAAGATTTTCTCTGTATAGCTTTGCTTCCAACATTTGTCCTAAGGTTCTATCCGTCCCTTTTTTTTTTTTCTAAATATTTTTTAATTCAATAACTATATTATACTTTATTTTATTTTTACTGTATCATCTTTCTTTCTGTCTTTTTTTCCTTCTTTCCCTCCTTCCTTCCTTCCTCCCTCCCTCCCTCCCTCCCTTTCTTTCCTTCTTTGCTTCTTTCTTCCTTCCTTCCTTTCCTCCTTTCCTTCTTTCTTTCCTCATACTTCTACTAATTCTCTCTACTTTTTCTCCCTTTTATTCTGAGCCGTGTGGATGAAAGGCTCTTGGTGCTCCAGCCAGGAGTCAGGGCTCTGCCTCTGAGGTAGGAGAGCCAACTTCAGGTCACTGGTCAACAAGAGACCTCCCAGCTCCACATAATATTAAACAGCGGAAATCTCCCAGAGACCTCCATCTTAACACCAGCACCCAGCTTCACTCAACGACCAGCAAGCCACAGTGCTGGACAACCTATGCCAAACAACTAGCAAAACAGGAACACAACCCCACCCATTAGCAGAGAGGCTGCCTAAAATCATAATAAGGCCACAGACACCCCAAAACACACCACCAGACGTGAACCTGCCCACTAGAGAGACAAGATCCAGCCTCATCCAGCACAACACAGGCACTAGTCCCCTCCACCAGGAAGCCTACACAACCCACTGAAACAACCTTAGCCACTGGAGACAGACATCAAAAACAACGGGAACTACGAACCTGCAGCCTGCAAAAAGGAGACCCCAAACACAGTAAGATAAGCAAAATGAGAAGACAGAAAAACACACAGCAGATGAAGGAGCAAGATAAAAACCCACCAGACCTAACAAATGAAGAGGAAATAGGCAATCTACCTGAAAAAGAATTCAGAATAATGATAGTAAGGATGATCCGAAATCTTGGAAGTAGAATGGACAAAATGCAAGAAACAGTTAACAAGGACCTACAAGAACTAAAGATGAAACAAGCAACGATGAACAATGCAATAAATGAAATTAAAATCACTCTAGATAGGATCAATAGCAGAATAACTGAGGCAGAAGAACGGATAAGTGACCTGGAAGATAAAGTAGTGGAAATAACTACTGCAGAGCAGAATAAAGAAAAAAGAATGAAAAGAACTGAGGACAGTCTCAGAGACCTCTGGGACAACATGAAACGCACCAACATTCGAATTATAGGGGTTCCAGAAGAAGAAGAAAGAAAGAAAGGGACTGAGAAAATATTTGAAGAGATTATAGTTGAAAACTTCCCTAATATGGGAAAGGAAATAGTTAATCAAGTCCAGGAAGCACAGAGGGTCCCATACAGGATAAATACAAGGAGAAACACGCCAAGACACATATTAATCAAACTGTCAAAAATTAAATACAAAGAAAGCATATTAAAAGCAGCAAGGGAAAAACAACAAATAACACACAAGGGAATCCCCATAAGGTTAACAGCGGACCTCTCAGCAGAAACCCTACAAGCCAGAAGGGAGTGGCAGGACATACTGAAAGTGATGAAGGAGAATAGCCTGAAACCAAGACTACTCTACCCAGCAAGGATCTCATTCACATTTGATGGAGAAATTAAAACCTTTACAGACAAGCAAAAGCTGAGAGAGTTCAGCACCACCAAACCAGCTTTACAACAAATGCTAAAGGAACTTCTCTAGACACGAAACACAAGAGAAGGAAATGACCTATAGTAGCGAACCCAAAACAATATATAAAATGGAAATAGGAACATACATATCAATAATTACCTTAAATGTAAATGGACTAAATGCTCCCACCAAAAGACACAGATTGGCTGAATGGATACAAAAACAAGACCCTTCTATATGCTGTCTACAAGAGACCCACTTCAGACCTAGAGACACATACAGACTGAAAGTAAGGGGATGGAAAAAGATATTCCATGCAAATGGAAACCAAAAGAAAGCTGGAGTAGCAATTCTCATATCAGACAAAATAGACTTTAAAATAAGGACTATTAAAAGGGACGAAGAAGGACACTACATAATGATCAAGGGATCGATCCAAGAAGAAGATATAACAATTGTAAATATTTATGCACCCAACATAGGAGCACCTCAATACATAAGGCAAATACTAACAACCATAAAAGGGGAGATCAACAGTAACACATTCATAGTAGGGGACTTTAACACCCCACTTTCACCCATGGACAGATCATCCAAAATGAAAATAAATAAGGAAACACAAGCTTTAAATGATACATTAAACAAGATGGACTTAATTGATATTTATAGGACACTCCATCCAAAAACAACAGAATACACATTTTTCTCAAGTGCTCATGGAACATTCTCCAGGATAGATCATATCTTGGGTCACAAATCAAGCCTTGGTAAATTTAAGAAAACTGAAATTGTATCAAGTATCTTTTCCGACCACAACGCCATGAGACTAGATATCAATTACAGGAAAAGATCTGTAAAAAATACAAACACATGGAGGCTAAACAATACACTACTTAATAATGAAGTGATCACTGAAGAAATCAAAGAGGAAATAAAAAAATACCTAGAAACAAATGACAATGGAGACACAACGACCCAAAACCTATGGGATGCAGCAAAAGCAGTTCTAAGGGGGAAGTTTATAGCAATACAAGCCCACCTTAAGAAGCAGGAAACATCTCGAATAAACAACCTAACCTTGCACCTCAAGCAATTAGAGAAAGAAGAACAAAAAAACCCCAAAGCTAGCAGAAGGAAAGAAATCATAAAAATCAGATCAGAAATAAATGAAAAAGAAATGAAGGAAACAATAGCAAAGATCAATAAAACTAAAAGCTGGTTCTTTGAGAAGATAAACAAAATAGATAAACCACTAGCCAGACTCATCAAGAAAAAAAGGGAGAAGACTCAAATCAATAGAATTAGAAATGAAAAAGGAGAAGTAACAACTGACACTGCAGAAATAAAAAAAATCATGAGAGATTACTACAAGCAACTCTATGCCAATAAAATGGACAATCTGGAAGAAATGGACAAATTTTTAGAAATGCACAACCTGCCAAGACTGAATCAGGAAGAAATAGAAAATATTAACAGACCAATCACAAGCACTGAAATTGAAACTGTGATTAAAAACCTTCCAACAAACAAAAGCCCAGGACCAGATGGCTTCACAGGTGAATTCTATCAAACGTTTAGAGAAGAGCTAACACCTATCCTTCTCAAACTCTTCCAAAATATAGCAGAGGGAGGAACACTCCCAAATTCCTTCTACGAAGCCACCATCACCTTGATACCAAAACCAGACAAGGATGTCACAAAGAAAGAAAACTACAGGCCAATATCACTGATGAACATAGATGCAAAAATCCTCAACAAAATACTAGCAAACAGAATCCAACAGCACATTAAAAGGGTCATACACCATGATCAAGTGGGGTTTATTCCAGGAATGCAAGGATTCTTCAATATACGCAAATCTATCAATGTGATAAACTATATTAACAAATTGAAGGAGAAAAACCATATGATCATCTCAATAGATGCAGAGAAAGCTTTCGACAAAATTCAACACCCATTTATGATAAAAACCCTCCAGAAAGTAGGCATAGAGGGAACTTTCCTAAACATAATAAAAGCCATATATGACAAGCCCACAGCAAACATCATCCTCAATGGTGAAAAACTGAAAGCATTTCCACTAAAATCAGGAACAAGACAAGGTTGCCCACTCTCACCACTCTTATTCAACATAGTTTTGGAAGTTTTAGCCACAGCAATCAGAGAAGAAAAGGAAATAAAAGGAATCCAAATTGGAAAAGAAGAAGTAAAGCTGTCACTGTTTGCAGATGACATGATACTATACATAGAGAATCCTAAAGATGCTACCAGAAAACTACTAGAGCTAATCAATGAATTTGGTAAAGTAGCAGGATACAAAATTAATGCACAGAAATCTCTGGCATTCCTATATACTAATGATGAAAAATCTGAAAGTGAAATCAAGAAAACACTCCCATTTACCATTGCAACAAAAAGAATAAAATATCTAGGAATAAACCTACCTAAGGATACGAAAGACCTGTATGCAGAAAATTATAAGACACTGATGAAAGAAATTAAAGATGATACAAATAGATGGAGAGATATACCATGTTCTTGGATGGGAAGAATCAACATTGTGAAAATGACTCTACTACCCAAAGCAATCTACAGATTCAATGCAATCCCTATCAAACTACCACTGGCATTTTTCACAGAACTAGAACAAAAAATTTTGCAATTTGTATGGAAACACAAAAGACCCCGAATAGCCAAAGCAATCTTTAGAACGAAAAAAGGAGCTGGAGGAATAAGGCTCCCTGACTTCAGACTATATTACAAAGCAACAGTAATCAAGACAGTATGGTACTGGCACAAAAACAGAAAGATAGATCAGTGGAACAGGATAGAAAGCCCAGAGATAAACCCACGCACATATGGACACCTTATCTTTGATAAAGGAGGCAGGAATGTACAGTGGAGAAAGGACAGCCTCTTCAATAAATGGTGCTGGGAAAACTGGACAGGTACATGTAAAAGTATGAGATTAGATCACTCCCTAACACCATACACAAAAATAAGCTCAAAATGGATTAAAGACCTAAATGTAAGGCCAGAAACTATCAAACTCTTAGAAGAAAACATAGGAAGAACACTCTATGACATAAATCACAGCAAGATCCTTTCTGACCCACCTCCTAGAGTAATGGAAATAAAAACAAAAATAAACAAATGGGACCTAATGAAACTTCAAAGCTTTTGCACAGCAAAGGAAACCATAACCAAGACCAAAAGACAACCCTCAGAATGGGAGAAAACATTTGCAAATGAAGCAACTGACAAAGGATTAATCTCCAAAATTTACAAGCAGCTCATGCAGCTCAATAACAAAAATACAAACAACCCCATCCAAAAATGGGCAGAAGACCTAAATAGACATTTCTCCAAAGAAGATATACAGAATGCCAACAAACACATGAAAGAATGCTCAACATCATTAATCATTAGAGAAATGCAAATCAAAACTACAATGAGATATCATCTCACACCAGTCAGAATGGCCATCATCAAAAAATCAAGAAACAATAAATGCTGGAGAGGGTGTGGAGAAAAGGGGACACTCTTGCACTGCTGGTGGGAATGTGAATTGGTTCAGCCACTGTGGAGAACAGTATGGAGGTTCCTTAAAAAACTACAAATAGAATTACCATATGACCCAGCAATCCCACTACTTGGCATATACCCTGAGAAAACCAAAATTCAAAGAGAGTCATGTACCAAAATGTTCATTGCAGCTCTATTTACAATAGCCAGGACATGGAAACAACCTAAGCGCCCATCATCGGATGAATGGATAAAGAAGATGTGGCACATATACACAATGGAATATTACTCAGCCTTAAAAAGAAATGAAATTGAGCTATTTGTAATGAGATGGATAGACCTAGAATCTGTCATACAGAGTGAAGTAAGTCAGAAAGAAAAAGACAAATACCGTATGCTAACACATATATATGGAATTTAAGGGAAAAAAATGTCATGAAGAACCTAGGGGTAAGATAGGAATAAAGACGCAGACCTACTGGAGAACGGACTTAAGGATATGGGGAGGGGGAAGGGTGAGTTTTGACAGGGCGAGAGAGAGTCATGGACATATACACACTAACAAACGTAGTAAGGTAGATAGCTGGGGGGAAGCAGCCGCAAGGCACAGGGATATTAGCTCGGTGCTTTGTGACAGCCTGGAAGGGTGGGAAGGGGAGAGTGGGAGGGAGGGAGACGCAAGAGGGAAGACATATGGGAACATATGTATATGTATAGCTGATTCACTTTGTTGTGAATCAGAAACTAACACACCATTGTAAAGCAATTATACCCCAATAAAGATGTTTAAAAAAAAAAAAAAAAAAAAAAAAAGTTAAAACAGAACAGATTAAGGATGGAGGGAAAATCTAAAATCACACTTTCTTCACAGTAACAACTCAGCATTTCAGTCAAAATGTTTACTGCAACAATCTTATGATGAACATCATTAAAAATAACCTATGCATCACCAAACACACTGTTTACATGACTTTTTTTTTTTTTTTTTTGGCGGTATGTGAGGCCTCTCACTGTTGTGGTCTCTCCCGTTGCAGAGCACAGGCTCCGGATGCACAGGCTCAGTGGCCATGGCTCACAGGACCAGCCGCTCCGCGGCATGTGGGATCTTCCCGGACCGGGGCACGAACCCGTGTCCCCTGCATTGGCAGGTGGACTCTCAACCACTGCGCCACCAGGGAAGCCCTGTTAATGACTTTTTAAGGTAGGTATCCAGAACTGGAATTGCTGGATCAAAGTACGCACATTTAAAACTTTAGGAAATTGTGCCACTCTCCCACACAGGGTTTGTACCAGGATACACTCAAATCAACAGTGTATGAGAATCAGCATATACTCGTCCCCTTGCCCACACTGTCAATCTTTTTTTTTTTGTAATTGGAATATAGTTGATTTACAATGTTGTGTTAGTTTCAGGTACACAGAAAAGTGAATCAGTTATACTTATACATATATCCACTTTTCTTTTACATTCTTTTCCCATATAGGTCATTACCGAGTATTGAGTTCCCTGTGCTATACAGTAGGTCCTTATTAGTTATCTATTTTATATACAGTAGTGTGTATATGTCAGACCCAATTTACCAATTTATCCCTCACGCCCCTCCTTCCCCTCTGGTAACCATAAGTTTGTTTTCTACATTTGTGACTCTATTTCTGTTAACTCTTTACTGTGTGACAGGCAAACATAAAGATGCATTCCTGGTCTTACTTGTGTTGTTAAACATCTTCCCAGGGATATACTGACCCTTTGAAACTTTCTGCTGATCTCTTTCCTGATCATATACTTCAACCAATTGTCTATTGTTTTTCCTTATGAAATTAAATTTAATTGTACTGTTTTCACCAGTGTAATTCAATAATGTATCAACAATATTATGAATATTCTTTGCTGAATATGTTGCAAATATTTTCTTCCATTTTACACATAATTTTTAACTTTGATGAAAAACAGATTCTTTTTATAGCATCAAGTTTAACTCTTGGTTTTCCTAATGTCTTTGAGATTTGGAACGTCACTTGAGAAATCAAATTCAAGAATTGTAAAAACATTCTCCAATACGTCCATCTAATAATAAAAATTATTTAGGCCTAGAATCTACCTAAAATATATTCTCATATATGGGATAAGGTAAATAGCTAACACTTTATTTCCAAGTATATGGCCAAATTTTTACAACACCACTGAATATCCCCTCCTTTGCTCACTGATATAAAGTAACATCTTAACCATTTATTAAAATATATACATACAGGGATTTCCCTGATGGTCCAGTGGTTAAGACTCTGTGCTTCCACTGTAAGGGGTGTGGGTTCGATCCCTGGTCAGGGAACTAAGATCCCACATGCCGTGCAATGCAGCCAAAATTGTTTTTTAAAAATTTATATATACAAGTATATGTGTATATATATGAGTTTGTATCTGTTTATATAATCTTTCTTCAAGATAATTTGAGAATCCTATCAAGTTGTGTACAATATTTTTATTAAAACTGTATTTAATTTTATACTGATTCAATTATTTCACTTCCATTCCATTTTAATAAGAATCGTGATGTCTGCAGCACATTTAAGCCAAGAAGCTTTTTGACAGTGGGGTAAGCCTACTTACAGCAAGACTCCCATAGATAGCTACGTTTTCTCTCTTTGCTTTTAAGTTCTTCCTTTACACTCCAAACTAGGGCTTTATCCATATATCTATAAAAGTCTTCCACAGATTTTGGTCAATTTATTCTTATGTATATCATATTTATTATTTTTATCCCATGTTACATTTTAAAATAATTACTGGTGCTAGTATATAGGAAAAGATGATCTGTAAATTTATCTTGTACACAGGCATCTAATAAATTTTTTAAGAGTTGTAACTATTTTCTCATTTAATTCTCTTGGAAACTGTACATGGAACATCATATAATCTACAAAGGATGATAGTTTTCTCTTCCTTTCTAACCTGCATGTTCCTTCTTTACTTTCTTTATTATATTTTATTTCCATGGATTACCTATATAATATTTAATGAGGAGCTAACCTTGTTTTGTTCCTGATTTTTATGGGGAAGCATCCTTTAATATTGAAAACATAGTGTCATTTGATCAAATTTGGTAGATTTCATTGATTAAATTAAGGAAGTTTCCTTTATTGCTAATTTGTCCAAACTTTTTTTAAAAAACAGAGATAAGGGATTTTTAATAAAATGCTTTTCAACACTTATTTTCCCCTCTTTTCGTTTGAAAATGTAATAATGCACGTTAATGGATTTCTCAATGTTGATTCAATATTGTATTCTAAGAATAAAATTTTTTTATCTTAATACAGAGAGGATGCAGTGTGTTAGTATTTAATTTGGAAATGTTTGCCTTTATTGTCATTGTCTGACTGGTGTATAGGTCTGAGTGTGCATGTGTTTGTGTTTATGTGTGTGTTGTATGTGATCTGTCCTTATCAATTTGATGTCTTAATTACAGTCAAGCCTCAAAGAATAAGTGTGACAAATGTCAATCACTTTTTCTATGCTCTGAAAAAAAATTTTTTTTTTAAACATCTTTATTGGGGTATTATAATTGCTTTACAATGGTGTGTTAGTGAAAAAAATTTATATATCAACTTCATTAAAGGATTAGTAGGACCGATCTTTAAACACTGCCTGTGTTTAATGTCTATATAGGGAAGATATTTTACCAACTTTTTCCCATTTATTGCCTGGTGGCTTACATAGTCAAGTTTTGTAATACTTTGGCCTAATTTGAGTGATTTATATTTTCTCAGAAAATAAAATAATTTCTCTAAATTTTCACATGCCTTGATGATGTAACAGAAGGAACTTTTTTTTTTAACGTTATAGTATCTTCAATTCATTTGACTATGAGTCCTTTCTCATTCTGTGTGCATGTTCTTTCCTTCTCTCATTCTCCTTCTCACCCCTTCTCATTCTCTTTCTCTGTTCATCCCTGCTCTCAAAATTAACCTAACAAAACTATTCTATTAATCTTTCCAAAGAAGCAACTTTTGGCTCCATTATCAATTTTTTTCAATAATTAACATATTTAATATTTTGTTTTCATTGTTTATATATATTTTAAATACTTGAAATATATTTTAATATGCATTTGAAGCTACAATTTTAAAAAATGTTTTAAGTTATACATATTTTCCCTGAATTTTCTTTGGTTTCACTCTAAAGTTTTCATATGAAGTATTCTCATTTTTTCTCATTTTCATATTATTTATAATTTCCATAATAAATAATTTAAATATTTAATTTTGTATTATCATTATTAATTATTAACCTTTATATAGTACAGTTCAGAATTTAGAGCTATCCTGTTGTATTTTCCATTTTTATTGCATTACATTTAGTGATTGTTACTTATAGAGGTTTTCCCTTTTTCTTTTCTTTTTTCCTTTTTTCTAATTTTTTTTGAGATTGTTTTAACTTACTGCAGAGTTGACTTTTCGAAACATGTATGAAAATTTCTTATTCTCAGTACTCATCCTTCTTACTAGCATTATTTAAGGCTTCAATATCATTAATTCCCTTTGGTCTACTGAATTTATCTTTTAAAGCACACTGATGTCCCACTAAGATGGTAGATTTGTTCATTTCTCCTTAAAATTATTATTCATAATTTGCCTTAAATATTTTGAAGACAAATTATTAGGGACAAAGAGATTCAAGACCACTGTGCTTTCCTGGACTGAAATTTTCATGAATATGAAATAAACTATTATGTCCACTTAATGCATTCACCATGAGTTCTATCTTTTCTGAGATCAATATTGTACTATCCATCTTCTTTTTGCAAGCAAGAGTAAATATTTTGTGGTTCTTTTATATTTAACAATTTTAATTTTTTCCATTTTGAGCTCTTTATGTTGAAATTCTTGTATCTTATTTTCTTCTAGTAACTACTTATTATTTGATTGTTCTTCAGTTTTTCTTATTTTAAAATTAACATATTTTCATTTTAAACTATGCAAAAAAATTAATAAACATGAAATTATTCAACAAATTACCATTTATCCACCAATTAGATTTAACAAATACTAACATCGTTTTCATTTCCTATGTCATTACTTTGAACTAATATTTAATCTTCCACTTGTACTATCAAAATCATGACAAGATAAATAGCTATCTTTTCCTTCTGAAAACTGCAATAGTCATGGTATACTATCACTCTCTTTAAATTCAGACCAGCAAATTTCATTATTTTTCATAAAAGATTTTTGTTTCATGATTGTCATTTTTTAACATCATGCTTCAGTAATTGTTTAACTAACATTTAATTACCAGTGTGTATCTCACTACTGTTTCTTGTTTCCCATATTTTTGTTCTTATGTTGAATGTTTACATGTTTGGGGCAATTCTTACAGATGAGGTGTATGGTTTTAACATTTATGAATATTTACCTGATGAAAAATGCTATTATTTTGCTTAACTGGTTTGGTATAGAATAAGAGGTGCCAAATCATTTTATCTCAGACTTTGAAGATGCTGGATAATTGTCTGCTAGCTTCTATTGTTAATGATGAGAAATCTGATACCAAATGGGTTTCCACAACTTTATAGGTAAGCTTTTTCCTGACCCCCTCCCCATGCTTTTAGAATTTCTCTTTGTTTCTTGAAGTTCTAAAATTTAGCTAGATTATGTCACTAGCAGTGGGTCTTTTTACATTCACCCTAATTTGACTGACTCTTAAACCCTGGATTTTGCCTTTTTCCAGCTCTTGTAAATGCTTTTCTCTTATTTATTAATAAAGTATTTCTTCTTTATTTTGTTTTGTTTAGGCTTGGTTTAGTTTTTGCCTTCTGGAATTTCTTTTAAATATATTCTGAAAGTCCACAGCTGATTCTCCATGTCTGTTTACTTTGGATTTTTTTTTCTTATTTTTATGACTTTTCCTATTTACTTATGAGATTTTTTATTTTTACCTTCATATTCCTAACTCTTCTTTCAGCTATGTTCATTCTACTTATCGTATTTTCAATCTTATTATCATATACCTGCTCAAATGTACTTTATGAAAATCTTTTTTATTTTTGTTCATTTTACTGCAGCTTGTTCCTGTATCCACTCAATATCTTAAAATCACTCTCACAGTATTAATAAGCAGTTTAGAATTTCCATTCTAAATCTAAATTCTGTTTTAGAGTCAAGGTCTTTTTTTTAATGTTTTTTCAAGGTCTGTCTTTTTAATGCTGTTGGTTTTGCTCCATATCCTGTGATTCTTGACTTTTGATTAACTTTTATGAATTAAAGATTATGTTGTGGTAAAAGACAATAATATAGGTTTCTGCAGCTACACAGGTCTGCTTCCCCACCTGCAGGGATAACGTCACTCCTGGTGTGCAGAAAGTGTCAATAGTCAGACAAAGGTTCTGGTAGGGAACTTCATGAAGAGCCTCACTTGCTACAAGAAGGAGCATCTTACTCTGACACATGAGGTATTCAGTGCATATACCTCCTGAGAAGATCTGCCTCTCCATTCAGTCTTCCTCTGCACGTGTTTTGGGGTTTCTGAATTACCTCTTGCTCTGCTCCGCTCTCTCAAACTCTACATTCTCTGGGGAATAAAAGTCCAGAAGAGTGATTTACTCCCTTTAGCGCAGTGGACCTCAACTATGGATGCACATGGGAATCACCTAGGAAACTGTAAGAAAATCCCAATGCCCAGACTTCAATCCAGAACAACTAACTCAGAATCTCTAGGAGAGGGGCCCAGGCATCAGTATTTTTTAAAACTATCTTAGTATTTCTAATGAGAAACAAGGTTCAGATTATTAACTGAACTGCAATATAAGATGGAAAAGGAAGGTTTCAATCTTTATTCAGAATGCAGTTCTTTAATTAATTACCCTGGTAAATGCCCTGGAGAATCTACTGCATTATTTTATTTTTTAATTTGATTTTGCTATTTTTCAATATCTGTTATTTCCCCAGAATTTTTTTCAATACATACTGTAGTGTCTTCTTTAATCAATTTCTTCCCTTTTTCCAACTTCTAGAAATTTCTCTAAATTTATGAGCCACCTATCCCACCAATTCTTGTTTACCAGCATTCTTTGGTGTCTGCTATTTTCTATCATTTTAAGAAATAATACATGGGTAAAAAAGTGCATGTGTATAATCAGCTTGCCATAATGATCTAATCTCCAATGTCGGCATATTTTACAATTCTTTTTTTTAAATTAATTAATGTATTTATCTTTGGCTGCATTGGGTCTTTGAGTCTGTATTCTCTGTCACCGTGAAAACTGAGTTATTTTGAAAGTCTCACTCACCTTCATTTCTAACCTTACATTTGATTTAATTATTCATAAACACACTTGGTCTTACTGATAGTTTTTGTTATGCCCCCCCCAAAAAAAATGGGCACCATGATTCTCAACATGATGAAAGCAGTCTTGAAGTAAAATCAAGGATACAACTTTGACCTTCTAAATATTTATTCAAGTCTTAGAGAATTACTCCAGTAGCTCCTCAATTATGAACTAAAGTAAAATAAACATAATTAAAGTAAGAAGTATTATAAAGCAAATTAGAGTTCAATATTCAATTTTTTCAAACTTTGAAATATGCCTCTCCTCTGATTCCCCATATTTCAAAGGGTGGCTCTAGAAATTACTCACTACCCCATATCTGTGTGCCCTTCTCAATTAGTCTCACACTTCCCACAACTAAAACCTCACCAAGTTCTGAGGATCTGATTTCCTAAATACTTCTTTTTTTATTGTTGTAAAATGTGTATAACATAAACTTTCTCATTTTAACTATTTTGAAGTGTACAACTGGATCAAGTTTTGCCTCCCTACTACAACGACCCTCTTGTGGTCACTTCCAAAATCATCTAATTATTTTCCTGCCTCCTTCTATAAATGATGGGTTCTCCATATGATTAAATAGTTTTAAAAGTGTTGTAAAATAATTTTAATGACAGGAAAATATTCCATATAGTTTTACACAGAGACATTCGTATGCTGGGAGTTCTCACTTCCTTTCTTCATGTGGTATTTTTGTTTTGTTTTCTTTTCTTTTTATTTTCCGCTTAGAGTTCTTTTCTAAGCTGTTTGAAGGTGTTATAATCCTATTCTTTTAAGGATCAGCTTAAATGCTATTACCTCTGTGACTTATTCTCAGCTTCCCCTTTTTTATAGTCCTTTTCTATACTTCTATAATGTTACATGTGAGGATTTTTAAAAAGTATGTCATCATTGGTTATGGTATCTCTATAACTATCTTCTCTGTTAAAGATAAGTGACTTAAATACAGAATATATCTCTTATTAGTAAGGATGAGGGGGTCAATACACCAAAAAGATGTAACAATCCTAAATATGCATGAACCTAAAAAGTGAACTTCATTCAAAATACAGTAAGAAAATATTGAGAGGACTGAAGGGAGAGAGAAATGAATCACAATTAAAGTTGAAACCTTCAACACTCCACTCCATTCAACAGAATAATTAATAGTAAGTATAGGATAAAGAAAAGATAAGGAATACACAATGGAATATTACTCAGCCTTAAAAAGAAATGAAATTGAGTTATTTGTAATGAGATGGATAGACCTAGAGTCTGTCATACAGAGTGAAGTAAGTCAGAAAGAAAAAGACAAATACCATATGCTAACACATATATATGGAATTTAAGGGAAAAAAATGTCATGAAGAACCTAGGGATAAGACAGGAATAGAGGCGCAGACCTACTGGAGAACGGACTTGAGGATATGGGGAGGGGGAAGGGTGAGTTTTGACAGGGCGAGAGAGAGTCATGGACATATACACACTAACAAACGTAGTAGGGTGGATAGCTAGGGGGAAGCAGCCGCAAGGCACAGGGATATTAGCTCGGGGCTTTGGGACAGCCTAGAGGGGTGGGATGGGGAGAGTGGGAGGGAGGGAGACGCAAGAGGGAAGACACATGGGAGCATATGTATATGTATAGCTGATTCACTTTGTTATAAAGCAGAAACTAACACACCATTGTAAAGCAATTAAACCCCAATAAAGATGTTAAAAAAAAAAAAAAAGAAAAGGATAGAGAAAATATGAAAAATACAATCGACCAACTTGACCTAACTGCCATTTATAGAATAAAGCATCCAGCGTCAGAATACACATCCTTTTCACAGTCATATGGAACAAACACTAAGCTAGATCATATTTTTTAAGTCATAAGACAAACCTTAACAATTTTATAAGGATTGAAATCATCCAAAGTATGTCCTCTGAAAAAGAGTGGATATATGTATATGTATAACTGATATACATATATGTATATGTATAACTTTGCTGTACACCTGAAACTAACACAACAATGTAAACCAACTATTAAAAAAAAGGAAAACTGCATAATTCAGAATTAACTACAAAGTAAAAAAAAAAAGAACAGATACCATTAGGATTCTTAGCACCTATTTTTTTTTCAACAGGAATACAATTCTTATTTTATCTTGTCTCATCATTTAGGTATTAAAGTACAATGTATGTATTCTGTACATATAATTTTTTATGTAGATGTATTTTTTTAACATCTTTATAGATTATAATTGCTTTACAATGGTGTGTTAGTTTCTGCTTTATAACAAAGTGAATCAGCTACACATATACATATATCCCCGTATCCCCTCCCTCTTGCAACTTCCTCCCATCCTCTCTATCCCACCCCTCTAGGTGGTCACAAAGCATCGAGTTGATCTCCCTGTGCTATGCAGCTGCTTCCCACTAGTTATCTGTTTTACATTTGGTAGTTAATATATATCAATGCTACTCTCCCACTTCATCCCAGCTTACCCTTCCACCTCATCGTGTCCTCAAGTCCATTCTCTACGTCTGCGGCTTTATTCCTGTCCTGTCCCTAGGCTCTTCAGAAGCTTTTTTTTCTTTTTAGATTCTATATATATGTGTTAGCATATGGTATTTGTTTCTCTCTTTCTGACTTACTTCACTCTGTATGACAGACTCTAGGTTCCTCCACCTCACTACAAATATCTCAATTTTGTTTCTTTTTATGGCTGAGTAATATTCCATTGTATATATGTGCCACATCTTCTTTATCCATTCATCCGATGATGGACATTTAGGTTGCTTCCATGTCCTGGCTATTGTAAATAGAGCTGCAGTGAACATTGTGGTACATGACTCTTTTCGAATTATGGTTTTCTCAGGGTATATGCCAGTAGTGGGATTGCTGGGTTGTATGGTAGCTCTACTTTTAGTTTTTTAAGGAACCTCCATACTGTTCCCCATAGTGGCAATTTATATACCCACCAACAGTACAAGAGGGTTCCCTTTTCTCCACACCCTTGCCAGCATTTATTGTTTGTAGATTTTTTGATGATGGCCATTCTGACAGGTGTGAGGTTGATACCTCATTGCAGTTTTGACTTGCATTTCTCTAATGATTAGTGATGTTGAGCATCCTTTCATGTGTTTGTTGGCAATCTGTATATCTTCTTTGGAGAAATGTCTATTTAGGTCTTCTGCCCATTTTTGGATTGGGTTGTTTGTTTTTTTGATATTGAGCTGCATGAGCTGCTTGTATATCTTGGAGATTAATCCTTTGTCAGTTGCTTCAATTGCAAATATTTTCTCCCATTCTGAGGGTTGTCTTTCGGTCTTGTTTATGGTTTCCTTTGCTGTGCAAAATCTTTGAAGTTTCATTAGGTCCCATTTGTTTATTTTTGTTTTTATTTCCATTTCTCTAGGAGGTGGGTCAAAAAAGGATCTTGCTGTGATTTATGTCATAGAGTGTTCTGCCTATGTTTTCCTCTAAGAGTTTGATAGTGAATGGCCTTATATTTAGGTCTTTAATCCATTTTGAACTTATTTTTGTGTATGTTGTTAGCAAGTGTTCTAATTTCATTCTTTTACATGTAGCTGTCCATTTTTCCCAGCACCACTTACTGAAGAGGCTGTTTTTTCTCCGTTGTATATTCTTGCCTCCTTTATCAAAGATAAGGTGACCATATGTGTGTGGGTTTATCTCTGGGCTTTCTATCCTGTTACATTGATCTATATTTCTGTTTTTGTGCCAGTACCATACTATCTTGATTACTGTAGCTTTGTAGTATAGTCTGAAGTCAGGGAGCCTGATTCCTCCAGCTCTGCTTTTCTTTCTCAAGATTGCTTTGGCTATTCGGGGTCTTTTGTGTTTCCATACAAATTGTGAAATTTTTTGTTCTAGTCCTGTGAAAAATGCCATTGGTAGTTTGGTAGGGATTGCACTGAATTTGTAGATTAGCACCTATTTTGAATGTCCTTAATGGGGCTAACTCTTGCTGAGACTCTGTCCCTTTTATTCTTCTAAGTTTTTTAGACAATACTAAGATAATTTGCTTTTTCATGTTACAGAGATGTGTTACATAAAAATGAAGTTTCTGACAAACTCCAAAATCCATAAAGGAAACATTTCATATATTTGGTCAAATTTTTATATTTCTGTATTTTAAAAGATATTATGGCCAAAGACAGAAAGCAAGGCACAAACTAGGAAAACAATTTTCAACACAATGAAGAGTCAAAATATTTATAATCAGAATACATCAAAAAGAAAAACCCAATGCAATGGAAAAATGAGAAAAGAATAAGAAAAAGTAACTCAGGGAAGAATATAATTAGCCAACAAATACAAGGACATGTTTCAACCTCACTAAGAATCAGGCTAAGACAACTTTAAAATAAGATTTAATGTTTTAGTAAAAAATGAGAAAAAAAATTTTTTTAATATTAATAACCAGTTTTGGTAAAGGTGAAAAAATGGGCAAGTTTCTGTATTTTTAGTAAAGCCATTTTGGAGATAATATTTTTTTTTTTGCAGTACATGGGCCTCTCACTGTTGTGGCCTCTCCCATTGCGGAGCACAGGCTCCAGACACGCAGGCTCAGCAGCCATGGCTCACGGGCCCAGCCGCTCCGCGGCATGTGTGATCTTCCCAGACTGGGGCACGAACCCGTGTCCCCTGCATCGGCAGGTGGATTCTCAACCACTGCGCCACCAGGGAAGCCCTGGAGATAATTTTTTTTTTTAATTTCCACTTCTAGGAAAATTCTACCTCTGCTCTATTGTAGATAAGTGCAAGTATGCATGAATAAAGAAGACTATGTAAGGATAAAAAAATATATAAAAATAAAACAAAGTACGTCCTCTGATCATAATGGAATTAACCACAAATGAGTAACAGAAAGAGATAGGATGAAATGACTAAATATTTCGAATCCTAAAAAATAATTCAGAAAGGAAGCCACAAGGAAAACCATAAATATTTTAATGGAATAAAGAATGGCTTTACTCACAATCACCAAAAACTGGAAAAGGCCCAAATGTCCTTCAACTAACAGATGAATAAAATAACTGTGATCCTTAACATGGAATACTACTCCATCCATAAAAAGAATGATCTCTTGATAGACACAACTTCTGATATGCACAACAACATGCTGAATCTCAAGTGCTAAGTGAAAGATGCCAGACTGTAAAAAGCTCCAAACTGTATAATTCCATTGATATGACATTATGGAAAAGGTAAATGTAGAAAAACATTTAAAACTTCAGAGTTTTCTAGGGGCTGTATGGGAACTGATTTTTAAATGGGCAGCACAAGGGAAATTGTGGGCTTGATACAACTCTTATTTCTGGTGATTGTTATTCAACTGTATACATTTATCAAATTCCTAGAAATGCACAAGTATGATTTCTACTGTCTATATATTTCAAAAATGAATAAAATGGAAAAATATATATGGATGGCAAAAATATTCCAAAGTTACCTGGGCAAAAGCCTTTCAAATTCCTTTTCACTAGTTTTTGCTCTTCCTTATTGGGGAAATTGAAGCCAACAACCCAAAAAAGCAGAAAAAAGGCAGAGAAAGAATTATACCTTCATGATAGTTTCAAAGAAAAAAAGGAAATAAGGAAGCAGAGGGAATAACTGGAATTCTCTTAATGTCCTCTTTCAGCCCTATTTTATTTGGGGGAATCTTTTACTCCAGGATTATTTCAGCAACACCCAGTGGGGAATGACCCACCTGTTCATTGTGGAGCTACAGCCCCTTCTGTTTGCAATCTGTCCTTTGAGTTCCGCCCAGTTCTGAGGAGGTACCTCCTCTCCTATTCAGCTTGGCCATGAGAATTCCTTTTATCTTTACAATTATCCTTATCCTGGCTGACACAGCAGCTCTTTTTTTCGATGAATTACTCCAGCTCGAGGTGGCCCAGCTCTCGCTCTGGGAATCAGCTGTTCATTCCCATCTAATAGGCATGAGTAGGTTTCTTTGATCCTTATACCCTCGTTTGGTTACCCCAGCAGCTGGAGCCTGGAGTCTTGGATTACAAACCAGAGTCTTCAGCTCCGGTGCCCCTCACTGGAGTAGTGGACAGAGACTGAAAGCACCAGCTGAAGCATCCAAGAAATAAAGTAACAAGAGAGGCAGGATGATTTTCTTTAATGGGGAAAACTGCTATCTTCAGTGACTGAATGCACATCCGTGTTGCTTTAAAAAATGATTCACTGATTTTAAAATGTCACTGTGCTAAATTTTCTAGGTGTTACTAACAGAGAAAAAAGAATCTATTGATAGGTTAGAATCAAGCAAACTTATGCTTATCCAAGATCCCTTCGATATAAGCCTTCTTTCTCCTCGTCAACTGCCTGTCCCCACTGCTTAAATGACAAGGGTGCAAATGAGGCAGCTGTGATCTGTAACTGCCCTGTCAGGGATTAGTGACGCTGTAAGAGAAGAAATGGTCCTGTACCTGTCACGTGTTTACCCTCTTCCCTTGTCCTCAGAGTCTTACTGAACGTTAACTCCAGGAGTTAACAGCTCTGTGGAACTCAAGGTAAGATGCTATGAGCCATATTTTATGAGCTATAAATATGAGTCATATTTTAGTCATACTTCAAAAGAGTAAGAAATAAACCACACTAGTGTTCCCTTTTCGTGTTATTCTTTTGCTTTTGAGGAACCTGTTAACCTGTTCCTTTGTAGGTAGATTATATCAATTCATAAATGTAAATTCTAGATTTTCAAATTCAGTACAGTGAAATGCTAATCTTCTTTTCTCTCTGTTTACATGGGAAATTTATAACTTTCTGACAGATAACATGAAATACAGAGTTAGTTGAGGATGTGTGAGAAAATATTTGAGTAGCAGTATAGAGACCATAAATATTTCTGCTCATTATTCACATTTTATGTTTTCTTTTCCCTATTTTTTCCATGAAAAAGATCAGGAAAAAAAAGCCTTTACATGGTGGAAAAGCATGACATTCTTGCCATATGTGGAGCACTTAAAAGTTATACCTCATCTGCAAAAACCATGGCTGAAAGATGAATAATGAGTGGGGAGAAGGGTTGCAGGGGTTCATGCCATGAAGGAATGATGAGTATCCTAAGTAAGGTTCCTTCATCATTTTTCTCATATTAAAGATAAGATATAGGTGGCCAGGCTTTGGCGTAGGAATCTCCTACCTTAATGCTACTGGATATGCTTTAGAAATAGATGAAATTCAAATGGTGAAATATCACTGAAAACCCTGAATTTTTTTCATCCTTGTCTCTGCCTATCTTCTGCATGTCATCCACCCTCCTGAAAACATTGGCATGCCAGAAATAACACGCTAAAAAAAGAAGCAAACTATGTTGCAGGAATCAGCTGTGTAATAATCACTAACAGCTCTGCCACATATATGACAATAAGAACACTGCATTTTGAGTAATCACATCCACATTAAGAGGAAAAATGAGCAAGGCTATCCATTTATAAGCCAAACCCATTTCCTGAGGGGCATATATATTGACTAATATTAGGATTTAAAAATGAAACCAATTTGGCATCTTTTTATTTTGTGCAAGTGGAAAATGAACAGAGGAGGGAAATAGGAATAAACGGAAGTTACTGAAAGATCGGTGGCTGCAGTGGTTGTGCTTGACATTTGATATTTCCAAGAAATCCATAATATTGCGGTGAAAGTCTCATGCCCCCCCTCATCCTCTCAGTTCTGTGTGTTTGTGTGAGATGATGCCACAGTCTGGCAAGACCACATCTCTCCTGGACTTGCTGCTGTTTTATTCTGGCTCTTTGGAAATACATTCCTGTTGGCTGCCATGATCTCAAGATGAGTCGGGGATGTTGATTTTTCAGTGTGTGTTCTTCCAAACTGGCTGTTTCTTTGGCAGTCTCTCTCAGTGAAGGCAGTAAGAACGAGTCGTGTTATCCAAACAGAGAGAAATAAAAATCACAGCTGGGCGTTATCTCGGCAGCAGGTGTCTCGTTGCGAGCATTCCCATATCGTCTGGCTGACTGTTCCCTCAACTGCCTGAATGCGAGAAACTTCTGTCACCAGATATCGCTGCGAATTGGAATGAGGGGACTTCCTGATCTCAGAGATCCTTAGAGATGAGTCTCCGCGCGGCCCTAGAAGGCTCCTTTCCTGGACTTAACCTCACTCACAGCTGGATTGGTGACACGTCTGCCTTTATTCTCTTCCCCTAGGAAATACTGTCGTTCTCCTGCCTCACGACTGTGGAAACACAGGTGCATGGGGTGTTTATTGGCTCCCATCAGCCAGACAGCAGCACAGGCAGCATTGCAGCACGCAGGTGGTTATGCTGTTGTTCGGAAAACAGTTTAGTAATAGAACATCTTGGGCCTGACTTAGGAGTTGAGCTTGGCGAGTGCAGTGGAAACTGTGTGAAAATCTGGGAGTAGGCAGGACAGAAAGAAGGGCAATCACATCTTGCTAGGGTGGCAAGCCCACGCAGATAACTGCTACTTTCTATTTCCGTAATGTCACCCACCCTCACCGTGGCATATCTTGCTCTACAACTTGTGCTCCTATTCAAGATGTGTGATGCTCTTGGTCCTCTCGAGCAAGAGAACGTGTTTGCCATTTAGTCAGGCTCACATTACTCATAAGATGGGGTTGATCGAGGGAAAAAAAAATCATGATTTTAACACTGCTACTTTCCTCTGTGCAACTATCTCACCACATTTCGTGCATTTGATTAAAATAAAGTAGAGATATGTATTTGGGCAAAAGACAATCTCCCTGTGCCTCTCTCAAAATAATAAAGGGTTTCCTCTTTTTATCAATTGTAACTGATATTCATTTATTTATTTAGGCTGCGCTGGGTTTTAGTTGCAGCATGCAGGATCCTTAGTTGCGGCATGTGGGATCTTTAGTTGCAGCATGCAGACTCTTAGTTGCAGCGTGCATGCGGAATCTAGTTCCCTGACTAGGGATCGAACCTGGGCCTCCTGCATTGGGAGCACAGAGTCTTACCCACTGGACCACCAGGGAAGTCCCTGAACGGTTTTCTTTTGTTAAAAAATCATTCTCTGTAGAAGTCTCTGTCCACAGAGAGTTGTGGATTGTGGGGACTTAGAAGAAGACAGGGGTTTCCAAAGTAGTACAGACTAAAGGCTAGTTCGAACTGTCTCCACTTGCCCACAGAGTTTCTAGACTCCAAACCTGGTCCACAGCCTGGTTTATGCCCCAGGGCCCATAATGAGAAGGCAGACATGAAGAACTTCTTTCTGATTCATTTGGACTCGATGGAAAAAGAGACCGTGCAGCCTGTATTATCTTAAATTTATTATGTCCTCTCTGGCCTCCCAGTCCTACAGCCCTCCCATCAAGGGGCAAGACAACTACACCCCAGCCGTCCTGTCCCCCACAGTTACAGTGGTTGCCAGTCACTTAGGGGATCAAGCCCAGACTCCCCAGGCTCTTTGAACTCTCCAAACCCTAACAACGTTCATTTACTCGACTCTCTCTCTCCTCTTCAGTCCCACATCTTTTATTCATTGCTATTTGTCTCCACACGTTTTTCATTACATATGACTCACCTGGAACCACCATCTTCAGGCAATTGCATGTCAGTCCCTGCCTGGACCTCTTAGTCAGATCTCCTACAAACTCCAAGGTGCAGCTCAATGTTGACTTTTTCTTAATAGACTTTTTTTTTAGAGCTGTTTTATTTAGGTTCACCAAGGTTGACTTTTTATTTCCTTAGACATTTAATGTCTATATGACCATTCTAGTTGCCATGAAGCATTCTCCCTGAGAACTCTGTACCACACAGTTTAGTACTTTGTTACTGAATCTTTTATTTTTGCGTAAACATTTCACACACACACACACACACACACACACACACTCTTAATCTTATCCCGAAATACAATATTCTCTACTCATTCATTATTTCAATAAATATTTATGACCATCCTGCCATGGGTCAGGTGCTAACAACTCTAAACCATATAAAATGTAAAAGATATGATCCCTGCTTTCAAGGAGATCACAAATTATCAGTAAGGATTTGGCACATGCAAAAAAAATTAACAGGAGGTAGAAAGTGCTATCATGATGAGTAAGTGGAGAAGGAGGGGCCATTCCTTAAATTTCTTGAAATCACCCCGCAGTGATTTTATTTATTACAGAATTATAATCAACCCAAACTTTAAAAATTGCTAATTTAAAATTTGATAACTTATGCTAAGTACATAACAAGGTATATCAAAATTGTCATTCCAAAATCTTTTGCACTTTTTAACTTCATTTTATATGTTAGCCTTTCCCTTATATTATATTTAGATAAATCTATTTTAAGACCCACCCCCATAGAAAGGATCTTTTAAAATGGCTTATTACTGCAATGGTTCTCAAGTTTGGTACACAGGGGGATAACCTGGGGCAGCTAGTAAAATTAACATTTAGTTTACCAAAGCCATACTCACAAGTATTTGGATTCAGTAGGTCCTCTTAGAACCAGATAATATACATTTTTGAAAAACTCTTCAAATTATGTTGTGTCAGCTGTCTCTGGAAAGCATTTTGATAAACATGGACTAATTACATGCAACAATTCTTGAAATTCTAGTTTTCTTCCCCAAGTGTAACTAAGTCAAGTAATTTTCTAAGTTGGTGAAACTAAGATTTCTTTCATCACTGCCCTTCAGAACATAATAGAATAAAAGGCCAACTTTGGCCCGTGGTTAAGGCCAAGCCTCTTTTTCTGGCTCATATAGACAGAGGTCTTAGAAGCTCAAAGCTAGATCTTATAGCAATAAATATGAAACTGAAACAAATAAAATGAAAATACAAAGAATTTCAGACCTTGGCCAACTGGACATACATTCTCAGTAAAAGTGATTTTGATATATTTTGCTACAATGAAAAAATGTTGACACTTACTAGAATTGATTTGAATGGGATTTTTAGGATTTTTCAGCTCTCATCTTTGAACGTTCAGAAACACAACCATATATCAGCCCCTCAAGTCTTCATAATCATATTCTTTAAACTGAGGTTTTGTAAAGACAAACAACTAGAAAGTATCCAGTGCTGGAAATACTATAAGATGAAAATGTCCCTGGCTTGAAAATGGACAAATTCTGATTTAAATAGTAACCATGTTGTGCATGTAAAAACAATAATAGGGGCTTCCCTGGTGGCACAGTGGTTGAGAGTCCGCCTGCCGATGCAGGAGACATGGGTTCGTGCCCCAGTCTGGGAAGATCCCACATGCTGCGGAAGGGCTGGGCCCGTGAGCCATGGCCGCTGAGCCTGAGAGTCCAGAGCCTGTGCTCCGCAACGGGAGAGGCCACAACAATGAGAGGCCATCGTACCGCAGAAAAAAAAAAAAAAAAACAATAATAGACATAAGCATTTATTAAGCACTGATTATGGGCTATATAGTGTGCTATGAAATGAAGGCTATCTATAGGTTTCCTGGCAGCAAGTGAATGTTACATGCATAGAAGGTGTTGGGAAGGAAAATTTTTCCTCTACTCTTCTAGGTTCTTCTGCCTGGCCTAATAGTTAAATTGATGTGACAAAGATGAGCAGGAGAAAAACCAAATTTACGTACATACACGGGCTCCATAAGAATATGAGACTCAAAGGACAGTCAGGCAAATGAGGCTTATATGCTATTCTGAGCTAAGGAGACACAGTAGGAGTCTGGGACTTCAAAGGGGAGGAAGACAATTGAAAGGGAGATGGAAAAGCAAACGTTTGGTAAACAAATGTTTGCCGGGTCATATAGAAACAATGGGACACAGAGAGGAATTTTATCAATCAGATTTTGCTGGGTTCCTCCCTACCCACCACACCTAGTTCACATTATACTATGGTTATCTATGGTGATAGCTCCCTTCCTGGAGCAGGTCCTCTATCCAAATTCTTTTAGGCAGATAGGGAGAAAGCCAAAGGTTAATCCTAAATCTTTTGGGCCTTGATTGTTTGCAGCTCAAGATAATCCACATGCCAAAGTGGCACATTTTGGGGTGGCAAACTTTGCTCCCCTACAAAAGGTAATTGAAGAGATTTAATTAAGGGAATATATGGGAGAGTTAAGAGAAACTAATAAGGGGTGCTAGTAACAAGAGAGCACAAATAGCAGCTAGGCCTGAAGAGGCAAGGGGAGTCAGCCACTCAAATCTCAAGAAAGCATACAGGAACTCCCTCTTGCGAGAGCACCGGAATCACAACTAACTGCTGAACAATCTTCGACAGGAAAACACTGGAACTCACCAAAAAAGATACCCCACATCCAAAGACAGAGGAGAAGTCACAATGAGACAGTAGGAGGGGTGCAATGACAACAAAATCAAATCCCATAACTGCTGGGTGGGTGACTCACAAACTGGAGAACACTTATACCACACAAATCCACCCACTGGAGTCAAGGTTCTGAGCCCCACATCAGGCTTCCCAACCTGGGGGTCCAGCAACGGGAGGAGGAATTCCCAGAGTCAGACTTTGAAGGCTAGTGGGATTTGATTGCAAGACTTCGACAGAACTGGGAGAAACAGGGACTCTACTCTTGGAGGGCACACACAAAGTAGTGTGTGCATCAGGACCCAGGGAAAGAAGCAGTGACCCCATAGGAGACTGAACCAGGCCTACCTGCTAGTGTTGGAGGGTCTCCTGCAGAGGCAGGGGGTGGCTGTGGCTCACCATGGGGACAAGGACACTGGCAGCAGAAGTTCTGGGAAGTACTCCTTGGCGTGAGCCCTCCCAGAGTCCGCCATTAGCCTCACCAAAGAGCCCGGTAGGCTCCAGGATTGAGTCGCCTCAGGCCAAACAACCAACAGGGAGGGAACCCAGACCCACACATCAGCAGACAAGCGGATTAAAGTTTAACTGAGCTCTTCCCACCAGAGCAACACCCAGCTCTACCCACCACCAGTCCTACTCATCAGGAAACTTGCACAAGCCTCTTAGATAGCCTCATCCACCAGAGGGCAGACAGCAGAAGCAAGAACAACTACAATCCTGCAACCTGTGGAACAAAACCCACATTCACAGAAAGATAGACAAGATGAAAAGGCAGAGGGCTATGTACCAGATGAAGGAACAAGGTACAACCCCAGAAAAAAAACTAAATGAAGTAGAGATAGCAAAAATTCCAGAAAAAGAATTCAGAATAATGACAGTGAAGATGATCCAGGACCTCGGAAAAAGACTGGAGGGAAAGATCGAGAAGATGCAGGAAATGTTTAACAAAGACTTAGAAGAATTAAAGAACAAACACGTACAAGAACTAAGAAACAAACAGAGATGAACAATACAATAAATGAAATAAAAAATATACTAGAAGGAAAAAAATATATATATATACTAGAAGGAATCAATAGCAGAATAACAGAGGCAGAAGAACAGATAAGTGACCTGGATGACAGAATGGTGGAATTCACTGCTGTGGAACAGAATAAAGAAAAAAGAATGAAAAGAAATGAAGACAGCTTAAGAGACCTCTGGGACAACATTAAACACAACAACATTTGCATTATAGGGGTCCCAGAAGGAGAAGAGAGAGGGAAAGGACCAGAGAAAATATTTGAAGAGATTATAGTCAAAAACTTCCCTAACATGGGAAAGGAAATACCCACCCAAGTACAGGAAGCACAGCGAGTCCCAGGCAGGATAAACCCAAGGAGAAAAATGCCAAGACACATAGTAATCAAATTGACAAAAATTAAAGACAAAGAAAAATTATTGAAAGCAACAAGGGAAAAATGACAAATAACATACAAGGGGACTTCCATAAGGTTAACAGCTGATTTCTCAGCAGAAACTCTACAAGCCAGAGGGAGTGGCATGATATATTTAAAGTGATGAAAGGGAAGAACTTACAATCGTTACTCTACCTGGCAAGGATCTCATTCAGATTCGATGGAGAAATCAAAAGCTTTACAGACAAGCAAAAGCTAAGAGAATTCAGCAGCACCAAACCAGCTCTACAACAAATGCTAAAGGAACTTCTCTAAGTGGGAAACACAAGAGAAGAAACGGACCTACAGAAACAAACCCATAACAATTAAGAAAATGGTAATAGGAACATACATATCAATAATTACCTTAAAGATGAATGGATTAAATGCTCCAACCAAAAGACACGGGCTCGCTGAATGGATACAAAAACAAGACCCATATATATGCTGTCAAGAAGAGACCCACTTCAGACCTAGGGACACATACAGACTGAAAGTGAGGGGATGGAAAAAGATATTCCATGCAAATGGAAATCAAAAGAAAGCTGGAAAAGGTGGCAGGAATGTACAGTGGAGAAAGGACAGCCTCTTCAATAAATGGTGCTGGGAAAACTGGACAGGTACCTGTAAAAGTATGAGATTAGATCACTCCCTAACACCATACACAAAAATAAGCTCAAAATGGATTAAAGACCTAAATGTAAGGCCAGAAACTATCAAACTCTTAGAGGAAAACATAGGCAGAACACTCTATGACATAAATCACAGCAAGATCCTTTCTGACCCACCTCCTAGAGTAATGGAAATAAAAACAAAAATAAACAAATGGGACCTAATGAAACTTCAAAGCGTTTGCACAGCAAAGGAAACCATAATCAAGACCAAAAGACAACCCTCAGAATGGGAGAAAATATTTGCAGATGAAGCAACTGACAAAGGATTAATCTCCAAAATTTACAAGCAGCTCATGCAGCTCAATAACAAAAAAACAAACAACCCAATCCAAAAATGGGCAGAAGACCTAAATAGACATTTCTCCAAAGAAGATATACAGAATGCCAACAAACACATGAAAGAATGCTCAACATCATTAATCATTAGAGAAATGCAAATCAAAACTACAATGAGATATCATCTCACACCAGTCAGAATGGCCATCATCAAAAAATCTAGAAACAATAAATGCTGGAGAGGGTGTGGAGAAAAGGGAACACTCTTGCACTGCTGGTGGGAATGTGAATTGGTTCAGCCACTATGGAGAACAGTATGGAGGTTCCTTAAAAGACTACAAATAGAACTACCATATGACCCAGCAATCCCACTACTGGGCATATACCCTGAGAAAACCAAAATTCAAAAAGAGTCATGTACCAAAATGTTCATTGCAGCTCTATTTACAATAGCCCGGAGATGGAAACAACCTAAGCGCCCATCATCGGATGAATGGATAAAGAAGATGTGGCACATATATATATACAATGGAATATTACTCAGCCTTAAAAAGAAATGAAATTGAGCTATTTGTAATGAGATGGATAGACCTAGAGTCTGTCATTCAGAGTGAAGTAAGTCAGAAAGAAAAAGACAAATACCGTATGCTAACACATATATATGGAATTTAAGGAGAAAAAAAAATGTCATGAAGAACCTAGGGGTAAGACAGGAATAAAGACGCAGACCTACTGGAGAACGGACTTGAGGATACGGGGAGGGGGAAGGGTGAGCTTTGACAGGGCAAGAGAGAGTCATGGACATATACACACTAACAAACGTAGTAAGGTAGATAGCTAGGGGGAAGCAGCCGCAAGGCACAGGATATTAGCTCGGTGCTTTGTGACAGCCTGGAGGGGTGGGATAGGGAGAGTGGGAGGGAGGGAGACGCAAGAGGGAAGTCATATGGGAACATATGTATATGTATAACTGATTCACTTTGTTATAAAGCAGAAACTGACACACCATTGTAAAGCAATTATACCCCAATAAAGATATTTAAAAAAAAAAAAAGAAAGCTGGAGTAGCAATACTCGTATCAGATAAAATAGACTTTAGGGCTTCCCTGGTGGCACAGTGGTTGAGAGTCTGCCTGCCGATGCAGGGGACACGGGTTTGTGCCCCGGTCCGGGAAGATCCCACATGCCGCGGAGCGGCTGGGCCCATGAGCCATGGCCGCTGAGCCTGTGCATCTGGAGCCTGTGCTCCGCAATGGGAGAGGCCACAACAGTGAGAGGCCCATGTACCACAAAAAAAAAAAAAATAGACTTTAAAATAAAGAATGTTACAAGAGACAAGGAAGGACACTACATAATGATCAAGGGATTAATCCAAGAAGAAGATACAACAGTTATAAATATATATGCACCCAACATAGGAGCACCTCAATACATAAGGCAAATGCTAACAGCTATAAAAGAGAAAATCAACAGTAACACAATAATAGTGGGGGACTTTAACACCTCACTTACACAAATAGACAGATCATCCAAACAGAAAATTAATAAGGAAACACAAGCCTTAAATGCCACAATAGACCAGATAGATTTAACTGATATTTATAGGACATTCCCTCCAGAAACAGCAGACTACACTTTCTTCTCAACTGCACATGGAATATTCTCCAGGACAGATTACATCTGGCGTCACAAACCAAGCCTCAGTAAATTTAAGAAAACTGAAATCATATCAAGTGTCTTTTCTGACCACAACACTATGAGACTAGATATCAGTTACAGGAAAAAACTGTAAAAAATACAAACACATGGAGGCTAAATAATACACTATTAAATAACAAAGACATCTCTGAAGAAATCAAAGAGGAAATTAAAAACTACCCAGAAACAAATGACAATGAAAACAGGACAACCCAAAACCTATGGGATGCAGCAAAAGCAGTTCTAAGAGGGAAGTTTATAGCAATACAATCCTACCTCAGGAAACAAGAAACATCTCAAATAAACAACCTAACATTACACCTAAAGCAATTGGAGAAAGAACAAAAAAACCGCAAAGTTAGCAGAAGGAAAGAAATCATAAAGATCAGATCAGAAATAAATGAAAAAGAAATGAAGGAAACGATAGCAAAGATCAATAAAACTAAAAGCTGGTACTTTGAGAAGATAAACAAAATTGATAAACCATTAGCCAGACTCATCAAGAAAAAGAGGGAGAGGACTCAAATCAATAAAATTAGAAATGAAAAATGAGAAGTTACAGCAGACACTGCAGAAATACAAAGCATCCTAAGAGACTACTACAAGCAACTCTATGCCAATAAAATGGACAACCTGGAAGAAATGGACAAATTCTTAGAAAGGTATAAACTTCCAAGACTGAACCAGGAAGAAATAGAAAATATGAACAGACCAATCACAAGTAATGGAATTGAGACTGTGATTAAAAATCTTCCAACAAACAGAAGTCCAGATGGCTTCACAGATGAATTCTATCAAACATTTACAGAAGAGCTAACACCCATCCTTCTCAAACTCTTCCAAAAAATTGCAGAGGAAGGAACACTCCCCAACTGATTCCATGAGGCCACCATCACCCTGATACCAAAACTAGACAAAGATACTACAGAAAAAGAAAATTACAGACCACTATCACTGATGAATACAGATGCAAAAATACTAGCAAACATAATCCAACAACACATTAAAAGGATCATACACCATGATCAAGTGGGATTTATCCCAGGGATGCAAGGATTCTTCAATATATGCAAATCAATCAATGTGATATACCATATTAACAAATTGAAGAATAAAAACTGTATGATCATCTCAATAGAGGCAGAAAAAGCTTCCGACAAAATTCAACACCCATTTATGATAAAAAAAACTCTCCAGAAAGTGGGCACAGAGGGAACCTACCTCAGTATAATAAAGGCCATATATGACAAACCCACAGCAAACATCATTCTCAATGGTGAAAAACTGAAAGCATTTCCTCTAAGATCAGGAACAAGACAAGGATGTCTTGTCCCTATTATTCAACATAGTTTTCGAAGTCCTAGCCATGGCAATCGGAGAAGAAAAAGAAATAAAAGGAATCCAAATTGGAAAAGAAGAAGTAAAACTGTCACTGTTTGCGGATGACATGATACTATACATAGAGAATCCTAAAGATGCCACCAGAAAACTACTAGAGCTAATCAATGAATTTGGTAAAGTTGCAGGATACAAAATTAATACACAGAAATCCCTTCCATTCCTATACATTAATGATGAAAAATCTGACAGCGAAATTAAGGAAACACTCCTATTTAGCACTGCAACAAAAAGAATAAAGTACGTAGGAATAAACCTACCTAAGGAGGTAAAATACCTGTATGCAGAAAACTATAAGACAGTGATCAAAGAAATCAAAGATGACATAAACAGATGGAGAGATATACCATGTTCTTGGATTGGAAGAATCAATATTGTGAAAATGAGTATACTACCCAAAGCAATCTACAGATTCAATGCAATCCTTATCAAATTACCAATGGCATTTTTTACAGAACTAGAACAAAAAAATCTTAAAATTTGTATGGAGACACAAAAGACCCTGAAGAGCCAAAGCAATCTTGAGGGGAAAAAATGGAGCTGGAGGAATCAGACTCCCTGACTTCAGACTATACTACAAAGCTACAGTAATCAAGACAATATGGTACTGGCACAAAAACAGAAATATAGATCAATGGAACAGCATAGAAAGCCCAGAGATAAACCTATGCACATATGGTCAACTAATCTATGACAAAGGAGGCAAGGATATACAATGGAGAAAAGACAGTCTCTTCAATAAGTGGTGCTAGGAAAACTGGACAGCTACATGTATAAAATGAAATTAGAACACTCCCTAACATCATACACAAAAATAAACTCAAAATGGATTAGAGACCTTTAGTGTAAGACTGGACACTATAAAACTCTTAGCGGAAAACATAGGAAGAACACTCTGACATAAATCACAGCAAGATCTTTTTTCGTCCACCTCCTAGAGTAACGGAAATAAAAACAAAAATAAACAAATGGGACTTAATTAAATTTAAAAGCTTTTGCAAACCAAAGGAAACAATGAACAAGACGAAAAGACAACCCTCAGAAAGGGAGAAAATATGTGTAAATGAATCAACTGACAAAGCATTAATCTCCAAAATATATAAATAGCTCATGCAGCTCAATATTAAGAAAACAAACAACCCAATCAAAAAATGGGCAGAAGACCTAAATAGACATTTCTCCAAAGAAGACATATAGATGGCCAAGAAGCACATGCAAAGCTGCTCAACATCATTAGAGAAATGCACATCAAAACTACAATAAGGTATCACCTCACACCAGTTAGAATGGGCATCATCAGAAAATCTACAAACAACAAATGCTGGAGAGGGTGTGGAGAAAAGGGAACCCTCTTGCACTGTGGTGGGAATGTAAATTGATACAGCCACTATGGAGAGCAGTATGTAGCTTCCTTAAAAAACTAAAAATAGAATTACCATATAACCCAGCAATCCCACCACTGGGCATATACCCAGAGAAAACCATAATTCAAAAAGACACATGCACCCCAATGTTCATCGCAGCACTATTTACTAGCCAGGTCATGGAAACAACCTAAATGCCCATCGATGGATGACTGGATAAAGAAGATGTGGTACATATATACAATGGAATATTACTCAGCCATAAAAAGGAACGAAATTGGGTCATTTTTAGAGACATGGATGGATCCAGAGACTGTCATACAGAGTGAAGTAAGTCAGAAAGAGAAAAACAAATATATATTAACACATATAGATGGAACCTAGAAAAATGGTACAGATGAACCGGTTTGCAGGGCAGAAATAGAGACACAGATGTAGAGAAGAAATGTATGGACACCAAGGGGGGAAAGTGGCAGGGGGTGGTGGGGGTGGTGGTGGGATGAATTGGGAGATTGGGATTGACATATACACACTAATATGTATAAAATGGATAACTAATAAGAACCTGCTGTATAAAAAAATTAATTAAATATAAATAAATAAATAAAGCATATAGGTATAGAGGAAGGACACCCAACAGGAACTTAAGTCCCTGGGAGAGGAAGCAACCCTTGCCAATTCTTGGCCCAGGAGGGAGGGGGCTGAAAGAATAAATTCACTGATCTGCTGTTGGTGTCTCTCTTTGCCAGAGAGCTATGGTGCCCAGTTGATGTTGTCCATTGTGATCAGCCTCCAGAACACAGAGCATGGTGGAGAAGGGAGGAGAATGGATCTAGAAGGACAAGTGGGGAATATCCAACATGAACACCTCCCTCCCTGAAATGGGGCATGAAAATGTATGGTCTCTTGTGGAAATATCAAACTCCTCAGTTGGGGGATTCCTCATAGCATGCATAAGGGACTAGAGCTGTCCATCACTATTTCACAAAAATCTTCCCATTCATTACCTTATTTTCATACCAAAAGAAGAGATAAATTGTTTTAAAGCAACATCTATTGCCTTGTTTTTTGCCTCTGGGCATTGGCTAAAGTTATTGTTTTGGGACAGTGCTTACTAAGGCTTCCAAATTGTTTTCCAAAACTGCTGTAGAACCTGCGATGAATGGGCTGTGCTTGATTAATATGCATTCCCAAAGTTACTGCTGTTCAAATTGAAAGGTGGCTTTCTACTCCCTCAGACTCAGCTATATCCCAATAAATCTCAAAATAAAGATCATCTAGCTTTCTAGCCCATTTTCCAAAGAATTTATTATCTCCCCTATCATCAGCATTAGACTTTCCTAATAGGCATTGAGACTGCAAACTCCTTTAGAACAACATCTATTAATTATGTCTCACAGGATGATTAAACCATCTCTGATCCACTGTTACTGCCAGGCAGGATATACAGTAAAGAGTTTTTATTGATCTGGAGTTGGCCCAAATGCATGAAGGTCCTTGCCATGCTTCTTCCAACAAAAACAAACATATGTACACCCTTGCCTGGGGAAATCTGGGACTGGGTTTGGTCCCAAAGAAGCTCTAGATACTTTGAGTAGCTTCAGACACTACTGGCTTTTCAAAAAGAATTTTAGGACTGCGATTAACTTGAATTTGAAAACTCATTGCCTCCGTATGAGGTAGAAACAATTTTGGACCTACACCTTCCACACCTATATTTCTAGGGTTAGCCAAAATTAAGGATCAGGCTCCGGAGACTATAGATGGATGGAGTGCTGTTCACAGAGACAATCTCTGAACTCATTTGAAAGGGAACCAGGAAGGAGACCGTATCCCTATGATAAATGGATATTTTACTGCTGCCTCCTCCTTGATCTAGCCATAACCAGCCCAGTAAGTCCTCAGGCATTAGTGTGCTAATGAACAAAAAATCCAGCTTAAAAGCACAGCTTTAAATCCAAGTGCCTTCAGCTCTTGGAAACTTGTTTCTGTTTAAGACTTCCTATCCATTTCACAATCTGAGTTAGAGAGAGAGAAAATAACCATATACACAAGAAGTTCTCAAAAAAGAAAAAAATAATAATATTGAAGTTAGTTGTACAAACTTGAAATTCTAAATCCTCCCACTGATCCAGAAGCCCAACTGTTGGGTCTTTTTCTTAAGGTTTTCTAAATCTCTTGGAATTTTTGCATGTCTATATGTTTTTCATATTAATACAACATGCTTCCATTCAAAGCATGGCCCTAACATTGCTATGTTTTGGGCATCTGGACATTTACAATGTCCTGGGAGGCAGAAATGACTCTAATCTGATGACTGATGGTTATCCCTGGGTGGAAAAGGAGATGGTAGTCTCACTGCATTTCTCTGTGTAGAGCTGTACATGCCCTGTAGGAGCCACAGCACAGGAGCCCATTAGGAGGCCTCCAAACCCTTAGTAGTGAAGCTAATGCAGGAGCAGGACTGGGAGGCTCTACTGTAACTGATACACACATTTGCCAGGAAGTTTGGGGCCTCCTTTTATGCTGTATAGTCCCCTTTCTTTAGAGAGTACATTCTATGATCTCTTAAGCAACTCAAAACACACACACACACACACACACACACACACACACACACACACACACGCCAGGTCAGTTCTTTGGAGAAATAATCATAAGAACTAGCAATGAAATTGGGTCATTTGTAGAGACGTGGATGGACCTAGAGACTGTCATACAGAGTGAAGTAAGTCAGAAAGAGAAAAACAAGTATCATACATTAACGCATATATGTGGAATCTAGAAAAATGGTACAGATGAACTGGTTTGCAATGCAGAAATAGAGACACAGATGTAGAGAACAAATGTATGGACACCAAGGGAGGAAAGTGGAGGGGTGGGGGGAGGTGGTGGGATGAATTGGGAGATTGGGATTGACGTATGTACACTAATATGTATAAAACAGATAACTAATAAGAACCTGTTGTATACCACAGGGTACTCCACTTCGCTGTACAGTAGAAACTAATACAACATTGTAAAACAACTATACCCCAATTAAAAAAAAAAGAACTAGCACTTGTTGGACATTTGCTCTGTTTGCATGGACTATATTATTTTCTCCTCGATAAAGTCCATAAAGTACTATTATTAATCTCCCCCTTTTACAAATGAGGAACCTGAGGCACAGAGAGTTTAAGCACTTTCCCCCAAAAGTACCAGTGTTATTAAGGCAGTAAATTTTAAGACTACTAGAATACGTCAAACTGGTCATCATTGCTATTCCTGAGTATCACTTGTTGCCAGACCATGATGTGAAGGGGTTTACATGAATCATACTGAAGAAACTGATTCTAAAAGGGATTACGTTAAATAAGCTCTGAACAAATGCACAGCCTTTAGTGTCTAAACTGGGATTCAAAGTCCAGGTTTTCTGATGCAGAATTCTATACTCTTTTTATCAATACTTTGTCACACCACCTCATTTCACAACTTTCTTTAGGGGGCACTACGTGTGACTATTTTTAGTTTCAAAAACATCCTAATAATACTCCAATAAAGATCTATTAAAAAATGAAAACAGGGCTTCCCTGGTGGCGCAGTGGTTGAGAGTCCGCCTGCCGATGCAGGGGACACGGGTTCGTGCCCCGGTCCGGGAGGATCCCACATGCCGCGGAGTGACTGGGCCCGTGAGCCATGGCCGCTGAGCCTGCGCGTCTGGAGCCTGTTCTCCGCAACGGGAGAGGCCACAACTGCGAGAGGCCCAAGTACCGCAAAAAAAAAAAAAAAAAAAAAAAAAGTAAAAAAAAAAATGAAAACAAAAAAAAATCCTAATTTTGAAAGAATGAAACACAAAGGAAAGTAACTATTAATGCTCAGCTGTCCATGAAAGGATGAGAAGGGGGGTATAAAGAAGAACTAACATTAATGGTGTAATCTGGTAAATGCCAAGGACTTCCTAAGGTTTTAACATGCGTTGTATTCTCTAATTCTGACAATACTTCAACACTGTCTGTCAGTAAATCACTGTCAACTGAAAATAAGAGAAAACTCAAGCCTTTCTTTTGTTTTGCTGCCCTCTCCCCTAGTATTTTGGCTTCTGTATCCACACTGCTTGCCTGGAGAGTATGCAATGGCTAATTTATGCTAGCCTTGTGTCCATTTGATAGACAGGAAGAAGAACTGAAGCAGAAAAGGGTGACAGCTATATTGGAAAAGCAAAGCTTTCCCAGTAAACCGAAACTCATATCTATCTCAATGACCAGAACTGTTTCCACTGGGTACCTCTTGTTACAAGGGAACCTGAAGATGCAAGTATTTTAGCTGGCTACATTGCTACTGTGGTTCCAGGATCATTTAATAATGTCTTTTCTTTCTAGTATGACCAAATATTTTAGGCACCATCTGCATTCTCATCCCCAAATATGTAATTAGCCATTTCTACAAGAAGCCCTGGTTTTAATTTTTTTAGTCTCCTTTTTTGGTGCTGTTTCTATAAGTTGTTTTTTTTCATTTATTTCCTCTCTATCCCTTTCTGTGTTGGCTATTCTTCAATGTGCACTTATAATTTAGTCTTCATTTAGAAGTTTTTCTGTTTAAAGAGTTAGGTTGATTGACATTTCATATCCTATTTTCAGGCCATCATTTCCCGTTTTCTGGTCACCGTTTGAGTTCTTCCATTTGTGCTTTGTAGTGTTCCTCAGTAACTATAATTGCTCTTTCAATGATTTTTTTTCTGTTAGTTTTGTTGATTTTTTTAGTCCTTTTTGTAATGTTAAATTATAATTTTTATCTGCTTCATCAAAACTATTTTTAGGTGAGTTTTCCTATTATCTATAGGAATTAATGTTCCTCTCATTCATGCTTTATTCTGTAGCACCTTTCTGTGTGGGCAGAACTTCCACCTTTCCTATTGTTTTCATTTAAATGAGATGGATTTTCCTGGACTTCTAGTAGGGAGCTGGTGTGAGGAATACAGGGATGTGCCATGATATCATTCTCAGCTTCACAGCTCACACCTCCCTCCTCTGTCACTACAGTGAGTGCCTTACAATATGGTCAACTTTGTAGCCAGCCCTGCTCTGACTCTCTGAGCCCAGCCTGATAAGAGCGAACTTCTCCTGCCAGCCCTGGATTTCCTAGTTCCCTCCACAGCCCTTTCTTCCACCATCACGCACGCTTAGATGCTGCTTCTTGCTGGCATGTCCTGCTGTCTGCCACCTCTGGGGTCCCAAACTCTTTCTGGACTTTGTCTCTCTCTTCCTTCCCCAGGGCTCTTGAGGTTCTCAGTCTCAGTTATACTCCCGGTACTTTCCGCTCAGATAGGATGGCCTCATTTGGGAAGCAACAATTGGTTGGAGACGGCTGAGATCCCAGAGCTCTTTGAAACCCTCTGCCCCCACTTCCACCTCCTCAGTTCTCTCACAGCCACCAGCTTCCTGTGCAGCTTCACCCTCAATGTAATCTATATGCAACTGAGTCTGTGAGTTTTCTCTATCTCCTACTTTCACTGAAAATATAAAGTTTTTTGGTTTTCATTTCTCCTTTTTTCTACACATGACTTCCAGGAGGAAGGAGATACCCCAAAATCAGTTGCTTGGTTATAAAACTCTTGGTTATAAACTACTTGATTATAAAGATTGATTTCCAAATTTTTCTAAATAGTTTTAAGAGTAATCATTTGCTACCAAGGGCCAGGCTCATTGCTTACACTGTGGCTATTAATGACTCAGTAGAACAAAACCAAGGGTTAATTACTGCCTTTATCTCATTTTCAGATGGAGTAAGTGAGGTTCAGGAAGGTTAAGTAATTTGCTTAACCTGCCACATAGAGGATAACTAGAAGAATTGGGATTCAAAACCAATTTGTTCTAAATCCGGAGCCCAAACCCCGATCCCATGAAATGACTTACCACTGTTCCTGAAGATTTTAATCTTCCAAGATTAAAATTATTTATGGGGACTTCCCTGGTGGTCCAGTAGTTAAGAATCCACCTTCCAATGCAGGGGATACAGGTTCAATCCCTGGTCGGGGAACCAAGATCCCACATGCTACAGGGCAACTAAGCCCGCGTGCCACAACTACTGAGCCCACGCGCTCTGGAGCCCGCGCACCGCAACTAGAGAGAAGCCCGCACGCTGCAACAAAAGATCCTGCATACCGCAACTGGGACCTGACACAGCCAAATAAATAAATTAATTAATTTTAAAAAATTATTTATGTGTTGTTCATACAGCAGTGCAACCTGTCACGATTTAATGTGGGCAAGCATAAAGACCCTGATTTATAAAGTGCACTTGAGTATGGTTCTCTGAGACCTTAGCATATTTTTCGTTTAGACTTGAAAGTGGAAATCTGACCTCTAATTTTAATATGAAAAGATAAATATGGTCTATACTGCAGCAATTTATATAAAAATAAAAGTAAGCTCTTTAATCTTCTCTCCAAAACTTGACAAAAATATTGAATTAAAGATAAACACGGTAACAAAGAAGGTAATATTTTGAAAATACTGTGCTTGTTGAAGTCGCAAGAAACCATATTAATTTACATGTTGTCCACCACGATAATTTTTACCTACTCACCTCTCAAAATCTTCATAAATTTGTAAGCAGCACACTATATTCCAAACATAAATCATATAATAACTCTAAGTTCAAGGTTAAACGCTTGTGGAAATAATATTTAACAAACATCTATTATATGGCAGAGATTTTTAAAATATATAGATATGAAGGTAAAGTATATAACTGACACTTAAGAGCATATATATAATTTACATTATATAATATATGCATGTATATAATATTTATATGTACATATTGTTTATATCATATAATTTACATAAATTACATGTAATTATATTATGATATGTTCGTGATGAGTGGTCCTTAATCTTCAGCTTCCAGACAACGAATCTGAGGATCAAAGAGGTCAAAGAACTGAGAAGTGTTTAAGCTCCTCAGTGTTAGGGCTGGAGATAGAATGCAGGACTCCCTGACTTTAAGGTCATTCTCAATTAACTGTGCCGCTTTGAAGGACTAAGTTCAAAAGAAACAGAATAATCTTGCAAAGATGCAAAGTAAAGAGAAACAAGGGAAAGTGAATTTGGAGCTAATTTAGAGTGGAAAGTTTAGTTTCCCAGTGAGTTCTGAATATGTGGACACCAGATCATCATTTTTGGACCAAAGACATGTAGACATATTCATGGAGCATCCACACTGCTCAAATGCCCTGGACAACATCCAGTCTTTCTCATCATATCTCTCACATGAGGCTAAAGCCTGAAGGCAGAGCTAGAATTTCATGGAGTTTTAAAGTTATACACATTGAACACTAATATACTCTGTCATAACATTAAATAATCTACATCACATAATAGCACAAATTGGTGCTATTGAACACTAATATACTCTGTCATAATTGAACACTAATATACTCTGTCATAACATTAAATAAGCTACATCACATAATAGCATAAATTGGTACTTTCAGCCAATATATTTAAACACAATCAACTATATCAAAATGGCAACACACACCAATTTGTATTTGTCTGCATGCAATTAAGCAGACATCAGTGGAGTGAGTGAACATGAGGTAAGGAAGGTAAATGCCAGCTAGCTCCTCTACGCACATATGAAGACAGGCTTTATGGGGCTCTAAGCACACTATACAGGAGCAAGAACCATTTTATTTTGCTCCATTAGTTGGAGAATATTAAGCTCCAACTGTTATCACATGGAAAAAACTGAATTACTACTGGGACTTTTATGACACCCAGCAGCCTTTCACTGCACAGAAATTCAGAATATACAACATTGTTTTAACACGAATTAGCACAACAGTGCAGAATATACACCATTGTTTTTGAGGTCCAGAAAATGCCTGCTATTTATTTATTAATTTTAAATACTTAAAATTATTTATTTATTTATTTTTGGCTGCATTGGGTCTTTGTTGCGGTAGCTTCTCTTGTTGCGGAGCATGGGCTCTAGGCACATGGGCTTCAGTAGCTGTGGCACACGGACTCAGTAGTTGTGGCTCACGGGCTCTAGAGCACACGCTCAGTAGTTGCGGCGCACGGGCTTAGTCGCTCAGCGGCATGTGGGATCTTCCTGGCCCAGGGCTTGAACCTGTGTCCCCTGCATTGGCAGGCAGATTCTTAACCACTCTGCCACGAGGGAAGCCCGCATGTTATTTAAATGACACCTGTTAGGGGAAAAGTGACACTTCTAAGGTCTATGAAAATATCGAAATTCACTAACTCTATAGGTGGCCCTGGTGATTAAAAGTGAATAGGTGGCCCTGTACTTTTTAAGAACAGCCAAGTTTTATGTGGCAGGATACATTCTCTATAAGTGAGAGAAAGCCACACTCTAAGTTCTAAAATCAGTCAATCAGTAATCAATTGTCAAGTTGATAATAAGTTACTATTTATTCAGTAACTATATTATGAAATGCAGAGGGCTAGGTGATAAGGACAATGCAAAAAAATAAATCAAACACAGATCCACTTCTCAATGATTTCACTAGCTGAGAACACATGACAAATATATACACACATAAATACTTGTATAAAACCTCTTAAAATATAAACTGGATATTCTCTCTCCTCTGTCAAAGTCCTTCAATTGACTTCAAATTTCCCTCAGAATAACATGACAAATCCTTAGCAGCATCTATAGCTCCCTATGGCATGCGCGTCCCCACCCCCTCCCTCATCATCCCTACTATTATCTAGCTCCTTGACCTTTCTCTTACCACTCTTCCCCTCAGCCTACTCCGAGCTCAATGGCTTCCCTGCTACTCTTGGAAAACCTGCAGGAAAGCTCCCACCTCAGGGTCTTTGCACTGGCAAACCCCACTGCCTGAAACTTTCTGCTCTCAGATAAACACATTACTAAGTCTTTCATATCCTCCACACATTTGCTCACATAAGGCATTCTCAGTGACGTTCTTCTCAGGGACCTCTATCTTGACCATTGTTTAAAATTTCAAATTGCACTCTTATGCCTCCAATCCCATTTCATTTACTCTCCTCTATTATTGCCACACCACTTTCCACCATTTACCATTACATTTTATATATTTATTCTTCTCTCTCCCATGATTTGAATATCAGATCCCAGAGGGCAGGGATCCATTTTTGTTCAACATTATATAGCCATCTCCTAAAACAGCACCTGACACATAGTAAGCATTCCATAAATATTTGTTAAGTGGATGAATAAACAGTAATTAACTGTAAAAACAGCATGACAAATACCAAGTTAGTAATACAAAAAATGTATAGTAAAGCCTTGAGAAGATAACACAAGGATGGTTATTCGTGGTTGCAGAGAAAAAGTAGGTTTGAGATGGACTCAGATGCTATGTGAGACTCATAAGAGCATAAGTGGTGGAGACACAGAACTTCACAGGGGAGTAGCATCCCCCCACCATTGAGGAGGCGTGGTCACAGTGAACTCAGGAATGAGGCTGAAGGGGGCGGGGCAGGGAAAAGCAAGAGAAAGACTTTTACATTCTCAATCAAACAAAAAATTGCTTGCAGTTGCTTCTATTACACACCTAATTTGAGATATCTGAGGTAATTTGAGATATCTGAGGTAATTTGAGAAGTGTAAGAACTTAACTAACCACTGATAACTCAGATAATCTTGTTCCAATTTTAAGAAGGTCAACACTACAAATGGAGTTATCTATCTATGCACTGTGAATGTCTTTTATCAAATGTAGCTGTATGACTTGCTATTTTGATATTTCATCTTCTGGTATAAACTTTTATTAGGTACATACTTATGATAACAGGCAAACAGAAACATGAAGTATCATTCAAATATTTGTTTTTCATCAAATAAGATTTCTTTCTTGAATTATATTTAAAGAATAATAATTAGAACATTAAGCAAATCTAAGGGTTCCTTAAGCAATGATTACTAACATCTTATTAAAACTCATTTTCAGGAACGCTTATTCATTACTGGTGGGAGTACAACTTTGGGAATGTCACTTTGGAAGACAGTTTGGCAGTTTCTTACAAAACTAAACATACTCTTACCATACAATCCAGCATTTGCACTCCATGGTATTTACACAAATGAACTGAAAACTTATGTCCACACAAAAACCTACACATGGACATTTATAGCAGCATTATTCATAACTACCAAAACTTGGAAGCAATCAAGATGTCCACTGGTAGGTGAATGGATAAGTAAACTGTGGTACAACCAGACAATGGACTATTATTTATTACGAAAAGGAAATGAGCTATCAAGCCATGAAAAGACATGGAGGAACCTTAAATGCAGATTACTAAGTGAAAGAAGTCAATATGAAAAAGCGACTATATGATTACAACTATATAACACTCTGGAAAAGGCTATGGAGACAGTAAAAAGATCAGTAGTTGCCAGAGGTTAGAGGGACGGGAGGGATAACAGAAACTGTGCTATATGATACTATTATGGTGAACACATGTCATTAAACATTTATCAAAACCCACAGAATGTACAACACCAAGAGTGAACCCTAATGTAAACTATGGCTTGTAGATGATAACGACATGTTAGTGTAGGTACAGGATTTTAATACTTGGGGAGGCTGTGCATGTGGTGGGAAGGGGCAGGAGGTATCTGGGAACTCTGTACTTTCCCTTCAATTTTGCTATGAACCTAAACTGATCTTTTAAAACGTCTATTTTTTAAAAATTCAATATCAGTAGTGACATCTGTGGACAAAGAGTCTATTCACTCATAGGCTACAACTTCGGAGTTTATTACTCCTTTCCTACTGTAAAATTAACCCTAGGATGTGTAAGAATATTTAAGTCTGTGTCTTACAATGAGGAGAAAATGATATATTTGAAAATTCCTTGCAATGTCTGACTATAGTAGGTGTTCAACAGATGTGCACTGAAAAGTCATTAAAGCATCTATATGAACCACTTGGGAAGCTTGTTAATATGATACTGATTCAGCAAGTCTAAGGTGGGGGCCTGAGATCCTGCATTTCAAACAATCTCCCAGGTAATGCTGATGCTGCTGGTTCCTCAGACCACACTTTGTGTGGAAGGACTGCTTTACAAACTGTTATGTCTCCAAAGAGAATTCCTGCTTAATGGTGGCTGGCAAAAGAAAAAATTCCTCTAATGAAATTGGTTTGGAAAATGATGAATACATGGTCACCTTCTTGAAGAGCCTGATATACACAGAAACATTAAAGGCTCTGGGTAAAGCAAACTACTGAACTTTAAATAACCCAGCATTCTCCAATCATATATGACCACAGTACCTAATTACCTTTCTGAGTAAAAATCATCCTAATACTTCACAATACACAATTCACAGAATGTTGATTTATACAGGTTAAAAAGCACATAACTTTAACATAAGGATGATTTACTTTCTGTGAAAATATTTTAAGTCTAAGTTACCCAGTCTCATGTATCTGATTCTCTTTAAGTAAAGGAAATGACCACAGCAAGTGGAGGTTAAGCACAGATAACAGTGACCTCACCTAACTACACATCAGAAGGAGAACAAGCAGGGGACAAAAGTAGATTTCAGACTCTCAGACAGTATGCTTGCTGCGGAGTGCTGAAGACACAGCAACCCAGACTGGGTAGACAGGTGCATGTCAGAGATGATTAGTGAAGGAAAAAGAGGGAACAAAGTCCGTGAAGGAAAAAGAGGGAACAAAGTCCTTCACTTTCTTGACATAAACTGTCAGGTAAGGGAGAATGAGAACACATGTTTCTGTGGACTCAGAAATGTTTGCCATATATCTCTTCTCCCCCAAGCAAAGGTACCAACCAGTATAGATTTTCTTTAAGGTTACAAGTCAAAGAGGTATGGCTGCCTGGCCCTGCCCTTCCTTCAACTTGAGTGGAGGCGGCATATAGTTATGGTTTTTCTAACTGTGTGTATCCAAAAGAGTGAGTACACGATTATGTCTGCTTACCCACTGTGAACCAGGCATGAGTAGGCTGATAATATCCTCAGACATCATAGTATAACAATTAGATTAGTGCCGTACCTTCCCACCTAAGGCTAAGAGGGAAAATCCATTATCAGGAAAGTCCTCAAACTGTCCCCAAAAGACTGTAAGAATGAGCTTGAAATGTATATATAAATATCATTAGTTGCCAGGGATCTATGCCTCTTTTTGGAAAAATGAGATGGAGTAAAAAGTATCTGAGAAAAAAATATTAAGCAAACAGAGGCAAAATAAATGATGATCCAACTCATTTCTTAAAATAATGTTTTTGTACTTATTTTTAAAATATGTCATAAAAAATACTGATGAAAAGTTAAGCAAAATGAACTATAAAATTCTTTCAACTTTATAGTATGGTTGAAATTTTTCATAATTAAATCTGGAAAATAAAAGATAATCACAATAAACTAAACATCACTTCTAATCCTACTACTCAGATCACCACTATTAATATTTTGGTGTATTTCTTTTTGGAGATATTTTTTCTCTGCCTTATACATTATTTCCTTTATATGAATGTACTCATGCTGTATAAATAAATTTTTTAACAAATATTTTCTATGTTATCAAGTAGATATTTAGAATATAAATTTATGGCCATGTACTGTGTGTATGTGGGGGAGATCCTAAAATAATTTATTTAACCATAATATTACAGTTTTCACACAAGGTTTCAGACATTAAAAAAGAATCAAATCCTTCCCCAAATGACCACAGGAATAAAAATAACTATTTTAATATCTTTCAACCTTGCAGATGTTTTCAGGTAGCAGCAAATTTTATAGGAGAATCAGAACATCAACAACAGGCCTACAAGACTGTTTTTTATCAACCAAATATTTTTCTCATATTGCTATACAGAAGGAAGAGAGTGGATTGTAGTAATTATTACCTACAGTTTGCTTTAGAATCAGGTAAAAGATTGCTTCATTTCTGGCTTTGTCACTTACTGTGACTCCAGGCAAGATGTTAATACACCTAGGCCTCCGTTTACACATTTGTAAATTCTGAATAATAATAGTATATCCCCATAGAGGTGTTGAACTGATTAAATGAAATAGGTTTTACACAGGTACTACTGTGTACATGGTGCTGCTTGCCAGACTTCACCAGCTTTTTTCTGAAGAACTCAGGCAGGGTCAATCCAGCTGAGTATGAATCAGTGACAGTGTCTGGGGTTCTGCTTAAAATAAAGACCTTAAGAAGATAAAAGGATTTATGATAATGATTGAATCTATAACCTGATTTGAGAGTTACATAAATATCAAACTACTCATAAAAATATGTAGAGCTACAAAAGACACATAAGTTAGGTTCCAGTATCAACATCTACGTTTCCCTCTGTGAAGACTCGATAATAACCCTTAAGCCACATGGACAGAGACCATTCTCTGTACTACTAGCTACATTTCCCTCTTTCTATGTCCTGATGACATTTTTCTATGAGTCCCCTTTCACTCTTAAATCACAGAAGTTTTTTTCTGGAATGCTACTTTCCTGGTTGAGGGCTCTACTTACTGTATACACCAAAGTCTTTTCCCTTTCTCATGTAAAGTGTCCATGACAGGGCCTATATGCCTCCATCCTTTGTTTCCTACCACAATACACTCCATCCAGACACCAGACACTGTGCAAAATGTAGATTACCTCCTGTCATCCAGCCAGCCAAGGGCAGATTTTTCTGCTCTAACTCTTGGTCTTATGCTCTTCTTGAGCCACTTCTACACTCTAATGCTATATTTTCTAGCTTATTGCAATGCATATGGTACATTTTACTTTTCTTTTAGTTAACAAAATATATAAATAAAATTAAAATCACTTCTTGATTAGAATCTGAATCAGCTGCATAAACACCACCAAATCCTCTGTGTAATGCCCTGAATACCCCTTTTAGGCAGTAGCCACTCCAGGAATGTTCCCATGGAAACAATCATGTATAATATTACCTCATGTACATTAGTGCTATGTCTAGTCTCAAACTCAATTATATTTGGCTGAGGATAATCTGCCTTAACCCCCATTAAATTAGAACTCCTTTTAATAATGTTAATATTTGTAATATCTGACCATAATATATACTTGCATTTTTTTTCTAAACTACAGAGCCATAGATTATACTTAAACAGATACATTTTTAGACAACCAACATTTCCTATTCTTGTAAAACCATTCTTAGATCCTAAAAATATTTCCCCCAAATTTTAAGAATGTGAGTCTTGCAATTTATAAAATGACACGACGTCTCAGTATTTCAAATAATCACATGTCCCCACTACTTTAGAGAGTAATAAACTCAGTTAATCTTTAATATATAAAAGAGCAGGCTCTAGAACAGTGCTGTCCAAAAGAACTTTCTGTGATGATATAAATGTTCCATATCTGTTCTGTCCAGTATAATAGTCACTAGCCACAAAGAGCACTTGAAATGTGATTAGTGCAACTGAGAAACTGAATTTTTATTTTAATTAGTTTAAATCCAAATAGTCACATGTGGTTAGTTACTATCATACTGTACATCACAGCTTCCAGAAAACTTTGGATAGAAATATCTAGCATTAAACACATTCTGCTTAATCTCTTATGTCATAACAGCAGTGTTTCAGTTTGGAACCTTGAAGCTCTCTTCTTCTTTATTCAGAGTGCACATTCAGCCATTCACTTTCTGCACCTCATTATCTCCTATGCATCAGTTATTTATAAGTACAAACATCTTCTCCAAGAGATTACAAACTCATGGAGTGCAGGAACCACATCTTCCTCAATTCTGTATGCCTCAATGAGCATACTACAGTACATTACATATTATAAGTACTGAATGCTTGCAAATAATAATGATAGCCCCTTCTCATTTCAGTTTTGAAAATATATTATGATGGCATACTTTCCTTAGTACTGCTCTATGTCCTGGTATAACTTAGCTCCTCCAGAGTTTAAACTTTGTTCTCTGTGTTGTATTATAAGCCTCCCAGAGAGTACATTTTAATGCTCTGGGGTCAACTGAAATCAGAACTCTAGAAGAAAAATCCCAAAATTTATATCTTTGCTGCCTCAATATATTTTGAAAGAACTAGAGTAGACATTTTTTGCAACAGTGCATCAAGAAAAGGAGCTGATGGTAAACTACAGCCAGGGAATTGAAAAATATTAGTTCTTTAAATGCACCATTCCTTTCCCTAGCTGTCTTGAGGCATTTTTTTTTTTCACTTTTTTCCAGCTTTAATGAAATATAATTGACATAACATTGTGTAGGTTTAAAGTGTACAGTGTGATCGTTTGATACACATATATATTGTGAAATATATCATTGATCCTTTGTGACAAAAACAAAAAGGAACACTAGCTGGAGGACTACATGCAACTCAATATAATGGCATACTCAGAGTACCTCAAAAGGGAAGGAGGCAAGAGGCAAGTATCTGTCATTCATCCATTTTACTATGCTAAATTTTCAAATGACTCCCCTATAGACAACTATTTAGAAAGCTCATATTTATGGCTGAGAGACATTAGCTTGAATTATTGATTGTTCCAAATTTTTGGTATCAATGTGAAGAAAATAAAGTTTTAAGTTTAAAATAAAAGCTCTAGGTAACATTAAACAGTCTAAAAATAATAATAATTAACCCACCAAGGTATCTATTTTATAAAAAGCTAGCTTTATATGGAATTCTGTTTGGGTAAAGAGGGAAATAAGAATCCAGATTGTTAAAACATATATTACGTTTGGCTGATTACTCTAGTTAAATTTTATTTATGTAAAATTTCATTTTTCATTTTATTTTTTACTCTGTGGACAAAAATGTGTGTGACTTTAATCTCATCTATATAGCCAAGTAGTTACATGAGAATTTAGGGCCTTCTATAGCCTAGAAATCAGGATGCACAGCTAATAAAGTCAAGCATTATTTCAAAAACGTTTTGATTATGCTCTTTCTACTCCATTTTTTAGGTCACAGGTTGGATGTCTATGTTTATCAGAAAACTCCAGTTTTGTTTATGATAGAAAAGAACTTGTGCTTCCTTAGTATAGAGGACTATAAAATGAGAATAGGTATCAAAAGTATACACGTTGCCTTTAAACTCATGAACTAAGATACTGGGCTTCGCGTATGTCATGTCCCTCATCATTTGCAATTATGAGGTAAAGGAGATTTGGTTAGTGGGTGAATAAATCCTTTTTTACTAAAAACGCCTTCAGACTATATAAAACACACTAGTTTTAAATCAAAATGAAGCATATCATAGAGCACTTCCTCTCAAGGAAGAAAGATCCATATCAGTTTATTATTTTCCAAATTTGGTTTGGTACATTGTAGCCTTGAAATTGAAGAAAATGGCCAATGATTTGCAACCAACCATAAAATTCAAGCCTCTGCTTGGTTGCCCTAAGGTAACAGAAGGGCCAGTTGGTAAAAATGATTATGGGCTAGTCTATTCACTATATCTCTAGGTAATGAAATGTGATAACTCTATTACCCATAGATAGTGTCTGTAGTTTTTAAAAGTCATGTAATTGATATTTACTACCATAGGAAAATATTAAAAATTAGAGCTTAAGATTTTTCCAAGGCATAGGTCTTTATTCTGTGATAACCAAATATAAATCAGATTGTGAATATAAACTATTTATTTAATATTCAGATAGTTTACTTGTATTTGGATATTTATTTAAGTATGCTAGTTGTACCATTAAACCTGGCTGGCTATAGGCTTAATTCTGCTATAAAAAAAAAAAGAGCTTAAGTATATCAACTAGTATTCCATTCTTCGCTCTAACAGAAACTACGAGACATGAGTAAGGTCACACTTCTCCATCCGTATCCCCACAAGGATATACTGCCTCTCCATGTCTCATATTCCTGTTTAACCTAGCACTGTGTTTAGAATAATATTCAGTAATGGACCCAGCAGGAAAAGCATATGGGCTTTAGAAATTATTGTGAGTAAAAACTAAATTGCATTAAAATGTTGTCCATTTATTACAATTTAGCATGGTAAGACATTTGGGGGGGTGGAATAAACACTGCTGCCTTATTATGTTTTTAATTTTATAGTAACAATGTTAAAGTGTGTACTTTAGCTATTCTGTTTTGAAGCCTACTGATCAGATTCACAATTTTACTATAAGAGTTGACATTTACTTATTTAGACACCAGCATCATTTACTAGTTATATAAATGAGGACATCATTCCCACTTTATGCATGAAGCAAATTACCACACCATCAAAGATCAGATTCATGTAAGTGAACTTTGTAGAATATATTTTTAATATTGTTTACAAATAGATTCTGTTACTTTTTCCCTTCACAGTTGGGTAGCACTCAAATCTCACCTGTAGGAGTGATATCACCAAAATGGTGATGTAGGAGACCTGAGCATCAACAACTAGACAGCTATCCACAAACAAAAAGAGCTCTGGGAGTGCTCTGGAGTGATATTAAGAAATTTTAGTAACAGAGTGGAACAGAAAGCCTGAGAATAACCGCACAAGAAGGGAAGGAAGACAGCTTCATTTTGCCTGTACCATCCCATCCCCCAAGCCAGAACTGTTCAGCACCAAGAGGGAACTTCGAGCTAGAAAGAGTTCCTCCTGCCAGACAAGGAAGAGTGGGGTGAGCAACCAGCTTCTTTAGCCTTTCAGGGACCCACACAATGGTCCTGCTTTGGTTTAATCCCACCCAGACTAGAAAGCTGCGATATATGGAAGTGGCTAGGAACAAGAAAAAAAAGCAGGGGCTGCTACTAGCAGCCAGTCAGCAGTAGCAATTGCAATTCAGTGACCTGCTCTGTAGACAAACCTGGCAGATTTCCCCACTGATGAAACCAAAGCCAGCACAGCCAAGGCAGACCACTTGCAAATTTCATAAGCTTTCACCCCACAGGTACATATTCACATTCACTGATGACAGCTACCTGCATCCTTCCCTACTCCTCACCCCTACCACCCTACTCTGAACCCTGGAACGATACTGGCAACCAGCTTAGGCCTCTGAGCTGCAAGAGTGCTAGACACTATCCTACACACCCTCAGCTGACCCCCACTGCCTGCGAGTGCTCAGGGCTAGCCCCTCCAGCTGTGCACTGGCAGAGCCCTTGGCAAACCCCCATCACCAGCCTCCACTGCAGTGTGCACTCATGGGCAGACAGTGTATACTCACCAGAGTGCATACCAATAGCCAACCCAAGGTCTCTGCTGCTGCTTGTGAGTGAAGATCAGGCCTGGTCTTCTATCACTGGCCTGTACCAGCATACTCACCTATAGCTAGCCCCTCCAGATGTGCACCTGCACAATCCCACACAGGCCCCTATCACAAGCCACCGATTCAGTGTGAATGCACAGGAGTAGAATGGGCAACTGCCAGTGAGCTTTTAGTTGTCCCTAGCCTTTGCTGCTGGACCTGGACCCCTCCATGATGCGTGCATCTGCAACTGGCCCTGCCTCCACACAGGCGCCTGCAGCTGGCCACCAGAAATGAGTGTGTGAACACCAACACCTCAGGCCATCACCAATGCTTGCCCTAACTGCTGATCCTGGAAGAACCACGGAAGACCACAACAGTGCTTGCAGCCACCAAGGACCCTGCACAGTGTTCACCAAAGTCCACGCAGTTGTCAATGCTGTGAACCCCAAGGAGCCTGAGCCAGAGACATCATGCCTCCCAGGATCCAGTGCTGCCACATGCTACCACATCCACACCCGTAGTAGGTGTCCTGCACCACTAGACCCAGAATCACAGAATGCTCCAGTGTGCCTTCCTCCCACATTTGAAAATTTTCCCTTATGGATGGCAGTCCATAAGTCTAAAAGAGGTGACTGTTTCTTCAAATGCACAAACACCTGCACAAGGCTACCGGGAACATGAAGAATCAGGGAAATATGACTCCACCAAAGGAATACAGTAAACCTCTAGTAACTGGACCCAAAGAAATGGAGATCCAGGAAGTGCCTGAAAAATAATTCAAAACAATTGTTCTAAAGATACTCAGAGAACTACAAGAGAACATAATTAGCAATAAACAATGAATAACATCAGGAAAACAACACAAAAACAAAATGAGAAAGTCAACAAAGAGAAAACATAAAAAAGAACAAAACAAATTTTGCAGCTGAAGAATAAAACGACTGAACTTGAAGAATTCAAAACACAGCTTCAAAGCAGATTCAACAAAGCAGAAGAATCAGTGACCTAGAAGAGAGATCAATTGTAAGAGAAGGAAACAAAATGTAGAACAGAAATGAATGCAGAAAGCCTACAGGACTTATGAATAACATCAAAAAAATAATATCAGCATCTCTGGAATCCCAGAAGAAGAGGAGTAACAGAAGTGGAAAGCTTATTTAAAGAAATAATGACTGAGAATGTCCCAAACCTGGGGAGAGATTCGGACATTCAAGTTCATAAAGCTAAACAGGTCACCCCAAAAGTTCAATCCAAAATGATCTTCACCAGGACACAGTAAAATAAAACTGTCTAAAATCAAAGAAAAAAATAGAATTTTAAAAGCAGGAAGGGAAAATTTTATCTCACACAAGAGAACACCCATAAGTCTATCAGGGGATTTATCAGCAAGGACTTTGAAGGCCAGGAGAAAATGAGATGATTTATTCAAAGGGCTGAAAGAAATAAACTGTCAACCAAGAATACTTTACCCAGTTGTCCTTCAGAAACAAAGGTGAGATAAAGACTTTCCCTAATAAACAAAAGCTGAGGGAATTCATCACCACTAAACTTGCCTTACAAGAAATGCTGAAAACAGTTCTTCAAGCTGAAATAAAAGGATACACTGGTAAAGGTATGCATATTATCAGATTCAGAATACTCTAATATTGCAATGTATTGTGTTAGTCACTTAACTCTAGTTCAAAGACTAAAGGACAAAAGTATTAAAATAATTATAGCTACAACAATTTGTTAATGGATATACAACATAAAAAGATGTAAATTGTGACATCACAAACATAAAACAGAAGGATTAAAAGGGCAGAATTTTGTATGCAATTAAATTTAAATTCTTAGCATAAAATATACCATCACATATATTTAATTCACAATATAATATATATTATATATTCCAAGTAAGCCTATATAATATATTAAATATAAAAATATCAAAGCATACCACTATGGAAAATCATCAATTCACAAAGAAAGGCAGCAAGAGAAGAAGAAAGGAACAAAAGATCTATAAAACAGCAAGAAAACATGAGTAAGATGGGAATAGCTCTTACCTATCAATAGTTACTCTAAATGTAAATGTATTGAATTCTCCAATCAAAAGACACAGAGTGGCTGGATGAATGGAAAAAAAAAAAAGACCCAACTATATGCTGCCTACAAGAGAATCACTACACCTTTAAGGGCACACATAGGCTCAAAGTGAAGAGTTGGAAAAAGATAGTCCATGAAAGAGAAAACTACAAGAAAGCACAGGCAGTTATACTTATACCAGACAAAATAGACTTTAACCCCAAAACAGTAACAAGAGACAAAGAAGGCCATTATATAATGATAAAAGGGTCAATTCAGTCAGAGGATATAATAATCATAAATATGTAGGCACCCAACATCTGAGCATCTGAATATATTAAGCAAATACTAACAGATCTGAAGGTAGAAACAGACAACAATACAGTAAGAGTAGGAGACTTTAGGGCTTCCCTGGTGACGCAGTGGTTGAGAGTCCGCCTGACGAGGCAGGGGACGCGGGTTCGTGCCCCGGTCTGGGAGGATCCCACATGCCGCGGAGCAGCTGGGCCCGTGAGCCATGGCCGCTGAGCCTGCGCGTCCAGAGCCTGTGCTCCACAATGGGAGAGACCACAACAGTGATAGGCCCGCGTACCGCCAAAAAAAAAAAAAAGTGCTTAAATCCCATTCACAATAGCATCAAAAACAATAAAATATTTTGAAACAAATTTAACCAAGGAGGTGAAAGATTTGTACACTGAAAACTAGAAGATTTTGATGAAAAAAAAAGAAAAAGACAAACAAACAGAAAGATATCCTCTGTTCATAGGTCAGAAAAACTAATATTGTTAAAAGGTCAATGTTACCCAAAGCCAGGTTCAATGTAATCCCTATGAAAATTCTAGTGGCATTTTTCACATTAATAGAAAAAAATCCTATAATTTATATGGAACCAAAAAAGGCCCCGAAATATTCAAAGCAATCCTGAGAAAGAAAAACAAAGCTTTAGTTATAACACTTCCCCATTTCAAACTATACTACAAAAATAGAATCAAAACAACAACTGGCATAAAAATACACACTTAGACCAATAGAATATTGTTGTTTAAAGGGTAGAAACTTCCAGCAATAAGATGAATAAGTTCTGAAGATCTAATGTACAGCATGGTGATTACAGTTAATAATACTGTAATATATACTTAAAAGTTGCTAAGAGAGTAGATTTAATTGTTCTCACCACAAAAAAGAAATGTTAATTATCTGAGGTGATGGAGGTGTTAGCTAATGCTATAGTGGTAATCATTTTGCAACACATAAGTGTATCAAATCAATGCGTTGTACATCCTGAACTTATAAAATGTTGTATGTCAATTATATCTCAATAAAACTGAAAAAGGGCTTCCCTGGTGGCGCAGTGGTTGAGAGTCCGCCTGCTCATGCAGGGGATGCGGGTTCGTGCCCTGGTCCGGGAGGATCCCGCATGCTGCGGAGCGGCTGGGCCCATAGGCCACGACCGCTGGGCCTGTGCTTCTGGAGCCTGTGCTCCGCGACGGGAGGGGCCACAGCGGTGAGAGGCCCGCGTACCGCAAAAAAAAAAAAAAAAAAAAAAAAAAAACTGAAAAAAATGGGAAAAAAATTTCATCTGTAATATATAAAAAATTCCAAGTCTGAAATATAAAAAAATCTTTTTCTCTAATAGGATAAAATTTTGAAGAACAAAAATACATTGGACAGATTAAGAATGTATTTTCTGCCTTTACTATAATAATGCAATAATGATTGCAATGAAATTTTTGTAGAAATACATATATAAAATTCATATTAATGTCTAATGTATCCATAATGATTGGTGTTATTTTGATGAATAGTAATTCATTTCAAAAGGCTATGCTACTCAATTTAATAGTATGTTTAATAAATGCTAAGCTACAGTGGAACTCTCATGAGATTAAATATGATAGTGACATGATATCAAATATATTAATATTGATCAGTGCCTTGACATTGAATATGAACAGGTAAAATTTTTATGATCAAATATCAAAAAGTTAGTAAAAAGTCTTTGCAGTATGTTTCAAATGATAACAAGTCCATGACAATATCAAAAATATGGGATAAATCAACATTTTACACAATTTAGTAATCCAAATTCATATGCCTCTTTCTAACAACAACGATGATGATGATGAATTATAGTTAACATCCATTGACTGCCTTCTATGTGCAAGGCACTGTGCTAAGCTCTAAGCACTTTACATGAATCAACTCATTTATGAGAAATAATTCTAGAACTTCTTACCTAATTTCTATATAATTAGGAAAACTATAGTGATGCTCCTCTGCAAGAAAGGGAGACCCTTAATTATTTATGAGCAAATATTTCACAGCTGGACCTGGAATTGAAGACTCATTGGTATCATCATTAAAATCATCAAAGTTGATGAATGTTCATCCTCAATCAGAAAAATGTTTTTTAAGAAATATCAAGACTGGGACTTCCCTGGTGGTCCAGTGGTTAAAGAATCCACCTTCCAATGCAGGGGATGCAGGTTTGATCCCTGGTCGGGGGACTAAGATCCCACATGCTGCGCATCAACTAAGCCCGCGCGCCGCAACTACTGAGCCGGCGCGCCTCAACTAGAGAGCCTGCCTGCCTCAAACTACAGAGCCCACACGCTCTGGAGCCCGCGCACCTCAACTAGAGAGAAGCCCACATACTGCAATGAAAATCCTGTGTGTTGCAACTAAGACCCGACACAGCCATAAGTAAATAAATAAATAAGAAATATCAAGACTGATACTTTTATCATGCAAAGAAAAAACATCTTTATAAATTACAATAGTGATAGACTCTACATTTAAATGTACTATTTTATCCATGTATTTTTATAAACTTACATGTAAGTCTACATACATCACTTATTAAAACGTAGGTCAAGAGGAAAAGGTGTCAACATAGTGTTGATCATAATCCTTTCACTTATGTTAGTCAACTCCTCTCCCACCCCACTCTGTACCAAATCTCAATAGATGATTTTATTTTCAGCCTTATTGGGATTTTAGTTACTTAACATGTGTTTCTCACCTCTATCCCACCCACCTCTCTCTCTTCTCTCCTCTCCTCTTCTTTTGTTTTTCTTTTCTCTTGTTTTTCCTTCCTGTCAGAAGATGATACATCCATATTTCTTTCTAGGGCTAGCACAGCTACTTTGCACTTTGATACACAGGGCTCTACTCTGTGGATGACCCACACTCCCTTCTTGATTTTTTAGTTTCTTCCTCTAAAAGTAGTTTTGCTTGATTTGACAGTATGGTTCATTTTTTTCTCTTCTTAAACATTCTTTTCTTAACCCTGGTACCTTATAATGATACTATCCTCCTACATTCTTTTAAGTTCTTCTAAACTACCAATCCACATCACCACAGTTACAGTCAATTTTCCCTTTTCTAATCAAAAGCTCTACCTCTTCATCTTCCTCAAACTCTCTGCAGTACTTAAACTGATGATTAACTTCTCTTTCTTCTAATTCTTTATTCTCCTGGCTTTCATGATATTCTAGCCCATGGAGATTTCTACCTATTTCTCTGAACAACCTTTGGCTTTCCGATGTTCACATCATCTTTTAAAGCGGCATTTTCTAAGATTCCATAGTAGGCTCTCATTTCTTACTTCACAATCTCCTAGTTGATGTTCATATCCACACCTATATCATCTTATTCCCTGGGGAAGAACCTTCAAACCCTGAACTTTAGCCCTGAATTCTCTCAAGTTCCACATCCTCATGTACAATTTATTCTTTCACATCTCCATGTGACTTTCCCAAGCATCTTAAACTTAACATACCCTGAATTAAAAGGATTATTTTTCTAACCTTCAAATTTACCAATTGCAGTAATAACAAACAACAATATCACACTATTCGCTGTCTTCTTTCTCTTTGTTGGTGCCATTAACATCCTTTCAATTACCCAGGCCTAACATTTGAGAATCATATTTAACTCTTCCTTTTCCCTTAACCACTTTTATTCAGTTATCAAATCATTTGATTTTAGCTTCAATTCAATCAAATGAGCAGCCCACCAAAAAAAACCTTCAATGGCTCCCCATTTCCCAAAATCCACATCAGTCATTTAGGGCTCTCCACATCCTGGCTTGTACCTCCCTTTCTAGAACCATCTCTGCCACTCTTCTCTAAGCAACCTTCAGCCAAATATGTTCTTCTCCCTAACTAGCTAATATTTTTCATTTCCATGACATTGATCATACTGCTCCCTTGGCTGAAATCTCTCCCTTCACATTCACACACACATTCATCAATTCATTTAGTGACTACCTACCTACCACATGCAAGATGCTGTTTTAGACTCCAGAAATGTGATGGAGCCTATATTCTAGTGATAAGACAGAATTTAAGTAAGTGCACATATAATAAAATATCAGGTACAAAATAAAAATAAGGGGATAGAAGTTATTCCCTACAATCAAGCACTCAGGGAACTCTTCCCTGAGGGGAGTGGCATTTGAACAATAGTCTGAATGATATGAGAGAGCTAGCCACATTATATTGGGATCTATGTAATAGTAGGTACAAAGGCCCTTGACAAGAGCACATTTGAGGTACTAGAGGAAAAAAGCAAGGAAACCAGTGTGGCTGATGCACCTTGAGTGAGGGGTTTCAAGAAAGAAGGTAGGAAACAAGGTCAGAGTAACCAGAAGTCAATCTCACAAGGCTATGGACCATGGTAAAGGTATGGGTTTTATTCTCAGTGTGATGGAAAAGTATCAGGGGATTGAGAGCAGAGGAATAATGCAATTTTATATATTTTTCAGAAAGGTCACTTTGCAGGCATATAGAGACTGTGAGGGTGGTGGAACGAATGAACATAGGAGCTGAGTTAGGAGGCTATGGGACCAGTCTAAGTAAGAGGTGATTGTGGCTTAGGATGGGGAAACTGGGGTAGAGGTGGTAAGAAATGAGTAAATTAAAGATTAATTTGGAAGACAGAAACAAAGAGATTTGCTGATGATTGGATATGAGAAATGAAAGAATGAGAGGAATCCTAGATGACTCCTAGGTTTGGGCCCTAAGCAACAGGGTGCATTATGGCATGTGCCACCTTCTGAGATAAGAAACAATGGAGGAGATTTGGATGGGAAATCAAAAGGTTCTGGACCTGCTAACTTTGAAATGGTCATTAGACTGCAAAGTAGAAATGTCTAGTAATCCTTTAGTTATGAGTCTGGAGTTCAAAAGAGGGCTCAAGGCTGGAGACTTCCATTTGAACCATCAGATTTTATTGTGTCATTTGGAGTCACTGAACAGGATGAGATCACTCCATTCAGTGATTCTCAACCCTCCCACACATTCAATTCACTGGGGGAGAGTTAAGGTAAAATACTGACCCCCCCCATCCTCAGACCAATTGAATCCGAATCTCTGCAGGGGGGCCAGGATAATGGTGAATTTTAAAATCTCCTCTAAGGTGCAACCAGGTTTAAGAACCACTGACCTACTGGAATGGTGTGGAGAGAGGTCTGAGTACACAGCTCTGGAGCACGTCAAAATTTAGAGATCTATAAAAGCAGATTATACCAAAGGAAGCTAGAAAAAAGTGGCCACCAAGGCATGGGAAAATATGGAGAGTAGGACAGTGTCCCATAATCCAAGAAAAGAAAGTGCTTCAAGAAGGACAGATGAGCTCAATCAAGTGTCATTGAGAGTTCAGTTAAGGTGAGGACTGAGAGTTGACCACTGGATTTGATAATGTGAAGGTGCTATAACAAGTGGATTTAGACAATAGGTAGGGACTAAAGACTGACACCATGCATCCAAGAGAGCAGAAGATGGAGAAGTAAAGAGAGCAGGTAGTAACCATATCCACCTGTCAGGTGCTTTGCCCATTTTTAAGGCCTAGTTAAAAGGCCCAGAAGCCTCCTCTAATCTCACCAGCTAGAGGCAATCGCTCTATTGCTCAACTTCCACACGCAATTTTCTTTGAGATACCAACTTGAACTCTCGTTATTTATGCTCTTTGTGGAGAAGGATCACACTTAGTTAATCTTTCTATGCCCCACAGTGAAGGAGTAATAGGTTCTGAGTAATTGTTGGCTCAAAATTTAGGAAAGAAAAAGCTTTGAAATATGCTGAAAAAGCAATGAGTGTTACTGAAGTACTAGGTGAGCAGAGTTCTAATGTCACTTACCAGAAAGGGAAGATGCTGAAATTCACTTAGCTGTGAAGTAAATGTGAACTATTGGGAGATAAAGAAGGCAGAAGTAATCAAAGAGCTGAAAAAAGAGTTTCCTTAATTATCTCTAATGTTATCTTCATTACTGAGCACTATGTGGCACTAAATGGCAGTTATGTGACAAGCCACTGACCCATGCACAGATGACAACAAACCATGCATCCTCCTCTTACCCATACATAGCTGCCAGGCCTCACCTGAACCACCAGCTCTGCCTATAAAAAATGTAATGAGCCAGGAAATGCTGAAGCTGTAGTTAAGGAGCTGTATGGTCATAATTTTTGTTTGTTCGCTTTTATTTTTAATAATATAAATTTTACAACAGAAAGAATGTTTGTAAAATCTGCCTAAGTAAGTTAGTGAAAAATAGCAACCCAGAAGACATAGTGATCGTTAATAAGTGTATATCTAGCCACAGAAACATGGTGGGTATTAGATTTTCAGTGGCTTTCAATGTCACAGAAGTGCTTAGTATTTACAGAATTTTCTCTTTTAGTGGTCCTTAGTCTACACCCATTCATTCTACCCAATAATGATTTTCAGTTTAAACTTTCTGTAAATTAAATGTCTCAAATATGTGAACTATACATAATAAAAGACCTTCGGTAGATTTTGATTTCTAAGTCTTACAGGTCTTGATTGCCTCTTTTGAAGCCCCAAAGCACTGAGCCCCCCAAAGACCTGAGTACAATCTCCTCAGCTGTCATCTTTAAACTTTCTTCCCCCCAAACCAACAATCTTCCCCAAAACTGATGAATAATTCCCAACGTGTGGAGCAAAGGTGATTTCTTCTCTACATCTTCCTTTCAAAAGATAATATACATGAAAACTAAGCCAGAAAAATAATCCTTTTTTACCTCTGTGGAAAAAAATCAAGAGTGTATTTCTTATGAAAGAGCTCCACACACACAAAAAAAGTAACTGCTAACTAAAACTAGAAATGAAATTTGAATTTTCTCTAAAGCAAGATAAATATACACTACTTATTTGAAAATATGTTTATTTGTAAGAATATGTTAAAGCTGGTTATTGATTTAAGTACAGGCTGTATTTTCTGAATCAGAGCCACAAATTTGCCTTCTGGTATTTACCAGAATGTAGATAAAATTATATATTGCACAACACAGTGTTTACTATATCTAGTGAGGAATAAAGGGGAAATTATTACTATTTAGAAATAACTTTCAGTGCTTAGACACATATCTATTATAGAGGATATGGCTCTTCCTAACGACAGAAAACACGCACAAAGCAAATAGAAGTACTACTTTTAAAGCACTTTTTCCTGGTAAACCTTCACATAAAAAGAAAATCTTAGGCTGCTGTGAAAAACTATAGTATAAATCACTGCTTCACTAAGATCTTAAAATTTTTCTGCTTTTATTAAATCTGCGGGTTTTTTCATAATATGAAGAACCATTAGCATATGTTGAAAAGCACTACCTTTTTACCTAGTCCAGCCTCAAAATCAATTGAGGAATCACCCTAAAGCAACCTTGAAAGGTGGTATTCATACAGCACCTTCGTGAACCTTCTCAGCAGCATAAGTTCATTACTTTGTTAGGCAGTCTAATCCACTTTTTAAAACTCTTTTAACTGTCAGAACATTCTACAACAAATATCAAAAACATGAGCCTGAGTTACAATTAAGGAAGCCAGACTAGACGCCATTGGTCTTCATCCCTTAATATGCTCCTCACCCTACGGAAATATACTTAAGTCCTTTGCTGTTAAGGAAGTGCAAGGAGGAGGTCCTGGGGCACCAAGATTCCTTTTAACAAGTCCTGAACCCCAAACTGCTGTTTGGTTGGTTGGTTGGTTTGTTTTTAATAACATGTGATAGAAGAATGATTTATTACAACAAATTCCATGAAAAATCATATAAAATAACCATTTTCTGAATGACATCCGTTAAGACCGCCTGAAACAAATGTACAAGGGGGTACCTCTGAGAAGCCAGACAGAGAACTGTTACTGATACCAAGTCAAAAGCTGGAGGAGGAAGGAACATGAATTTGTGAATAAAAAAACGGAAGGGTGTGGGTGGGGAATGGGGTCCTGAACAAAGGAAAACAGCCACTGCTCATTTCCTGGGTACAGGCTGTGGACAGCTGTGCGGAGCACGCACGGCGGGGGCGGGCCGCGAGCAGGGTAGGGGCGAGACGGCAACCCCACTGCCACTCACACACGTAAACAGTAAACATCAGTTTTGGGGGCGGGGGAAGTGCAGGCGCACAGAACCTATGGGCTGTACTCCATGTCAGCTAAACATAAACGCAGAAGCACTCGCACCTGCCGGCTTCCGTCCCAGCTTCAGTGACCTCTTCCCCAGCAATCAGTCCTGTCCCGCAATCCACACTCCCACAGATGCGGAATTTGGCTAGGACTTCTATCCAGCTGATTTGTTTCACCTTCTACTTCACCACTGCACCCAGTCCTTAGCTTCTCAGTATATATATGTGTGTGTCTGTGTGTGTGTACATACATAGATACATGTGTGTATATATGTTGAATTCATAAGAATATTATTTGGGGAGGCTTTGATTTTACTTCAGATAAAGTAAAATGGTAACTGAATATTACATTTATATCTGCAATTTAAAATTGTTCCAGGGTATGTTTAAATGGGACCAAGTATTTTCCAAAGCCTTTTTAAAAGTGATTGTTAAATTTTCTAGATTCCAAATAGTAAAATAGTATGTTAAAATGGAAACTATGGGAAAATCCTAGCCTATGGAAGAATCAAGTGTTTTAATTTCTGACTTTAATAAATTAAACATCGGTGTTAAAAAACAATGTCTTCTCCGTGGTCTTTGTGTTGGGAAGAGAGACTTATGTCACTACTCTTTGCTACATCATTGGGACCACTGTTCTTCGTGGTATGTAAAGGGCAGGCTTTAGCATCTGCTTTATGCAACGTTGTCTTTCCAGTGTTTAGAAATGATTGCCCATAAATTTCAGCCAGAAGTCCATAGGCAAATCAGGTCTCCAGTGCTATCTCAGAGTTTGTAACATAGGTATGAAGATTTACTGTGGCAGTGGACCATACATCTAGTAAGCGAGTATCTTTATTACTATCTGGTAAAACAAAGCAAACTAAATCAAATTATTTTCTCCATAAGAGCTCTAAGATTTTTGAAAGAATACAACTGATGTCCCCTGAAATCTTTACTCTTGGCTAAAAGATCAAAAAATACTGTTTCCTTTCTTTACATCATTGCTCTGGGTTACTTCTCCTGGGCTACACCTTGAATGAATTCAGAAAAGTAGCTTTGTGGGACTCTCCCCTCCTGTGACACTATTTCTTTTAATGCAGCCTAAGATGGCAGTGGATGGGCTATGGCATTAAGCATTGCCAGATGTTTCGTAGTTTATACTCTGAGTCATTACTGCAACTCATGTCAAAATTCTAAACGGAAATGTACTCATATTAGCTGAGCTGCAGTTCTAATAGGTCACAGTTCCTATGTGCCTTTAGAGGTCTCTATTTTCACCACAAATCACTGCCAATCATGGCAAGTGGCTGCCTGGTTTATGTCCTAAGTCTAAGAAAATACCTCTGCTTTCTCTCACACTGAGCAGTGATCATTTCCTACTTTATAACTTCTAAAATTATCTTTCTATTTCCCCATATACACAGGACCTTGACTAGGTTCTATTTTTATATGAGCCAATGCTTTTTTCTATATATGTTCTCTTTTTAGTCCCTAAAAGATGTCTTTAAAAGGCTCTTAGGACAAATGGCCTTGGAAAAAAATAGACATATTTATTCTTTAAAACAATTTCTTGGGCTTCCCTGGTGGCGCAGTGGTTGAGAGTCTGCCTGCCGATGCAGGGGACACGGGTTCGTGCCCCGGTCCGGGAAGATCCCACATGCCGCAGAGCGGCTGCACCCGTGAGCCATGGCCGCTGAGCCTGCGCATCCGCAGCCTGTGCTCCGCAACGGGAGAGGCCACGACAGTGAGAGGCCCGCGTATCGCAAAAAAAAAAAAAAATTTCTTTAGCTTATCCGAAGTGAAAACATAGGTAGAAAAATTACTGATTTTATCTGGTTGTAAGTTACATTAATATCCAATTGGCTGGAAAGGCAATAAGCCACCTTAAAATTACACATCTTAGCTATATTAACTATAAATTTGATAGTTTCAAAGTGATGTCTGAAAACCTTTTAGAGTCCTTGATAAAGTTATTTATCATAAATTACTAAAAATACTGGTAGCAGTATGCTTTATCTTATCTCCTAACTACTTTCCCCCCCACTTCTGCTACAAAGCAGGATGGTGGTTGTCTTAGCACTGTCTAAAGAGTACAGAGTATAGACATTATATGATTTTAATAATACCACAAAGTAGTCTGAGTAACTTTTTTAGATCATAATATTTTCAAATCTTTATGTAATTGTACTTAGTACAAAATATGAGATTCATTTTCCTACACGGTCAATTAAACATGCAATTAAAAGTTACTCCTGCATGTCTTCCTCCCATAGCTGTCAGTGCGAAATCCTAGGGTCATCATCTCTGCACCAATTTGGACATCGTACAGAATCATGCACAAGAACTGTATTCCAAATGGCTTTAAAATAGTAAAAGTTCCATTTTACAACTTCTGCTCAGTGTGGTGAACCGCCTTCATCTTGAAAAATGTCATAAAGTTGTTTTATTCTTCAAAGTGCCTGATTTTGTGCGTTGTGGCAGGAAGGAGTGAAGGGCAGAGCAGATCGTGAAAAAGAAACAGTGCAATCAGCACCAGCAAAGAGACAGGATGATACTTAGGAAAAAGCTACACAAATTTTCCCTCATTCTGGGTATTTCTTTCCACCCTTTGTATATATATATACACATACATATACATATACATATATATATATAAAATGGCATATTATTCAGCCATATAAAAGAATAAAATCCTGCCACCTGTGACAATATGGATGAAACTGGAGGACCTTACACTAAATGAAACAAGCCAGAAACAGAAAGTTTCTGTAAATACTCACTTATATGAGGAATCGTAAAAAAAAAAATTAAATTCATAGAAACAGGCAGTAGAATGGTGGTTGCCGGGCCTAGATGATGGGAGAAATAGGGAGAAGTTGGCCAAAGGGTCAAACCGTCAGTTATAAGATGAATAAGCTCTTGGGATCTAATGTACTACATAGTGACTTAATAATACAGCATTATATACTTGAAATTTGCTAAGAGAAGATCTTAAGCATTCTCATCATGCACACACACAAACACGTAAAGGTAGCTATATAAGGCGATAAGTGTGTTAATTAACTTCATTGTAGTAATCATTTCACATATACATATATCAAATCATTACATTGTACACTTTAAACATATACAATTTTATTTGTCAATTATACCTCAACAAAACTGGATAAGTTTAAATAAAGATAAAAGTAATATACACTTATCAACACTGCGAATAAATATGAAAATCTAGATAACACGAAAAATATTCTAGGGAAATATAAACCAGCAAAGTGGCCCATGAAGAAGAAAATCATAAAATCAAAGAAAGGGTAATTAAATGTATTCAACCACAAAGATATCAGACATACTAAACTGTTTTTATAAAAAGCTAATTTCAATTGTATAATGCTTGTTCCAAAATATAGAACAAAAAATAGATAATTCCTAATTCTCTGAGCTTAGCATTGACTGGCCCCCAAGACAGAAAAGCAAGTAAAAATGTATATTAATCACACTTATACATATAGAAGCAAAAATTCTAAATAGAGTATTGGCAAATCACAATCAACACGTCATTATAATAATGACATCATTACCAACGGTTTAATCTCAAAATTGCAAGGATAGCACAATTAAATTTACCAACAAAATTAATCCACTAAAATAATCTGTCTAAATTAATACACATCAATACACCACTGAATGACATCCAGCAATCACTCATGATTAAAAGAATTTTGGGCAAACAACTTTCATAAATATATCTACTATATACCTATAGCAAATATATGTACAGTATAATATCCAAAGTCTAGAATAATGTACATTAAATTCAGAAATTTAAAAAGTCACTTCTTACCACCACTACTAATCAACACTGTCCTAAAGGTTCTAGCCACTGCAATAAAACGAGAGAAAAATAAGTGGAGAATGGATGCAAAAGTTGGAAAGTATGAAATGAAGTATTATTTGCAGAGGATAATGATTACATAACCAACCGAAGATAGCCGACCAACAATTAGAACTAAAGAGAGAATTCAAAAGTGCCTAAATACAAGATTTTTGAATTTTGAAATCTGAAATGGAGGCATTTGGCTGGATCTGAATGAAGCTGAGAACTGTGAATTTTAAAATTACCTCAGGTCACCTTTGCCAGAAGAAGCCTTCTTTCCGCTCTCCTACCAAGGAAGCCAGCCTTTCCCGGATCAGGAAAAAAAAGTCTTTACGCCAGCGGCGGGGCGGGACTTCCGGCCTCGAGGCATTTGCACGCCCTGAGTTTTTGGTTCCGGCTGCTCCGGAAACGTGGACGGGAGTTCTGGGGAGGGGCAGCTTCTCCGCCGGCTCTGCCGCACCATACCGAGCATACTTTCGCGCCTGGGACCTACCTCCGCAGTCGGAACTTACCTCTGTGCTTTGTAGGCACCGTGATGCCCCAGTTCCAGCTTATCGTGAGACTTAGTTCCCCTGACTGTGACCCAGACGACCGGGCCTGTGTTTGCCGGCGCCCACTAGGGTGCGCTCTCTCGGGACCTTGGTACTGTGAAGATGGCGGAGGCCCCAGCACAGAGGGACGTCCCCCGAAGCATTGTGACCTTCGAGGATGTATGCATCCACTTTACTAGAGAGGAGTGGGACCTGCTTGATGAGCATCAGAAATTCCTGCACTGTGAAGCGATGCTGGAGAACTTCATGCTGGTGATCTCACTGGGACTTGCAGTTTCCAGATACCATATAATCCGAGCCAGAGAGAGAGCTCAGGGTTCTTGACTGGGTTGTCATAGCTCCAGCCAAGGCAGAGGTGATCCAGGAACGCCCTGGCCCTAGTTGTAGCCATAATGTGGAGGATAGAGATACATATTCTGAGTAGGGTGTTCCTATAAGAATATCAAGGGGCTTCCCTGGTGGCGCAGTGGTTGAGAGTCCACTTGCCGATGCAGGGGACATGGGTTCGTGCCCCGGTCCGGGAAGATCCCACATGCCACGGAGCGGCTGGGCCCGTGAGCCATGGCCGCTGAGCCTGCGCGTCCGGAGCCTGTGCTCCGCAACGGGAGAGGCCGCAACGGTGAGAGGCCCGCGTACGCAAAAAAAAAAAAAAAAAAAAATCAAATGTGTGAAGTCTCCAGGCAGGTCCTTGTATCCAAAAGAGCCACATATGTGACATGTGTGACCCAATCTTGAAAGGCATTTTGCATCTGGCTGGGTGGCAGGGAACATCTCCTGGGCAGCAACCATATCCATGTAAGTCATGTGGGAGAGACTTCTGGTTCATTGACCTTGATGGAATCCTGAGGCAGCAGAGTGGAGAGACATTCCCTAGAATGGAAAAGGGCCCGGCCTCCTCTGTGAAGAGCTGCAGATGCCACATGTTAAAGAAGGACTGTACGTGCACAGAGGGCAAGGAAGACTTCTTGGGCAGCTATGGACTTGGCCAGCACCATGCCACTCACATTTGAGAGAAGGCATACAGGAGTGCTGAGTGTGAGGAAGTCTTCCACACTGGACAAAGGGATTACCAGTTCAGTGAAAGTGGGCAAGCTTGTAGCCACAAAGAGGAATATGTTGGCCACCAGAAAATCTGCATGGGAGGAAAGCCCTATGAGTCCAATGAATGTGGGATACTCTTTAGCCACAGCTGCTACTTTCTATCGCACAAGAAAACTCACAGAAGAGTAGCACCTTACGGGTGCAATGACTGTGGGAAAGGTTTTAGCTGCAGCTCTAGCCTCAAAATACACCAGACAGTGCACACAGGATCAAGGCCTTTTATTTATTTATTTGCGGTACGCGGACCTCTCACCGTTGTGGCCTCTCCCGCCGCGGAGCACAGGCTCCAGACGCGCAGGCTCAGCGGCCATGGCTCACGGGCCCAGCCGCTCCGTGGCATGTGGGATCCTCCCGGACCAGGGCACGAACCTGCGTCCCCCGCATCGGCAGGCGGACCCTCAACCACTACGCCACCAGGGAAGCCCAATCAAGGCCTTTTGAGTATGCTGAATGTGGGAAATGCTTTGGCAGAAGATCCCACTTCGTTCAGCACCAGAGAATTCACAATGGGGCAAAACCTTATGAGTGCAATGAATATGGGAAAGCCTTCAACTGCAAAGACACAGCACCAGAAAATTCACCATGGAGAAAGGCCTCATATGTGCAGCAGTTGTGGGAGAGCCCATGTCCGTAAAACTGTACTTGTTGAGCACCAGAAAATCCACACTAGAGAGAAGTCTTCTGAGTGTGATGAATGTGGGAAATTGTTTAGCCACAGTGCCTGCATTAAAATACATAAGAGAATTCACAGTGGAACAAGGCCTTATGTGTGCAGTGAATGTGAGAAAGCATATATTAGTAACCCCCACCTTAATCAACACAAGAAAGTTCACGCCTCAATAAAGCCTGTGGATGAAGTGAATGTGGGAAATTCGTTGATGAATCCAGCCTCATTTTACACCAGAGACGTCACACTGGAGCAAGGCCTTATGCATTCAGCAAATGTGGAAGAGCCTACAGAAGACCCTCCCACCTTGCTTGGCACATGAAAGTTCACACTGAAGAAAGGCCTCATGAGTGTAGCAGTTTTGTTGTTCCTTTGCCTGCATTTATTAAGTTCATTTAGCACCAGAACCTTCACACTGGAGAGAGGCCTTAAGAGAGCAGGGAACGTGCTTTCTCCTTGCTCAACATAGTATGACTCATAAAAGAGAAAAACTCTGAAAGTAGCCTTTGCAATGGAGCCAACAACCAGAAGTTGAACTTCATACATCCAGTATCCACACGGGGGAGATAACTTCAAGGACCAGGTATGTGGGAAGCTTTCAGGAGCTACTTTACATTTTCTAATCTTCCCAGGACCTTCCCTTGGCCTGAGGTATATCATTGCCAGTGTCGGTTGCAGAAACCATCCCACTTCTGTCAGCAGTCAGGGGCCCCACACTGTGTGTCTCTTACCCCAATGTACTCAGGTGAGGCAGACCACCAGTCTCTCTCCTATTTCCTGGAGGGAATCATGAGTGATCTGAACCCACTGGGGATCCTCATTCCCTACCCCCTGGTGGTTTCAGTGTGGATGTGACCCAGCTCCTGCCGAAAAGATCTGAGCTAGAATCTGCTGCAATTTTCCAAAGGTTTTCGTTTTCCATGGACAGTATTGACTACATGAGCTAGCTGAAATGGATTTCTCCAGCCGCCAAATCACCCAACCTTGGAACTGCCTGCACCACAGTGATCTGACTTGCGCAGTGAAAAAGCGTTATTGTAAAAGGCTTTGTTCTGTTTACCTGGTGGGGTTGATTGAGAAAAGAAATGGGCTTTCAGGAAACAGGGCTCACTGAGCTCATTTCTTCCCTTCACACCTACAAAGGTTTTGCTTGCTTTCCACAGTTACGAACAAAACTAGGACCGTGGGCTGAGCTAAATAGCTAAGCAACACAGTAGGCACTAGCCACATATGATTATTGAGCACTTGAAATAAGCTAAGGTATCTATAATCATAAAATGCACACTGGATTTCCAAGACATTGTATGAAAAAAAAAAGAGAGAAAGAGTGTAAAACATCTTATAACCTTTACGTTGACTATATGTTAAAAGCTATTTTGAGTATATTGGGTTAAATAGAATGTTATTAACTTTTTAAAAAAAGAAATAGGTTTTGCTAGCATGAAGACAGGAACATCTTTTGTGGGAGCCCCAAACTTTATGTGCCTCAGAGAAAATAGCAGGATGGCAGAGAACAGCTGTCAGTCTAATTTGGCCTAATTGGCAATGGTGGCTAATCCCTCCTAAGAAAAACTGTTCAGCCTTGTGGGGTTGATTTTATGACCTAGATGTCAGGATCTCTTATGAGCCCTAAGCTAATCCTGATGAAGGGGTAATTGGTATGACAACTTCTAGTGCTTCTAGGAACAGCATGAGTTAAGTCCCTTTTTCCCACAGGATGTCTCACATTCCTCAACGCTGTTGATAGCTGTCTCCCAAGACCTATCCAGAAGTCATAGCCCCTGTGAAGTCTAAAATCTGATAGCTAGGTCTAAGTGGGAAGCATAGTTGATATATCTCTTGTTCTAATGCATACAATGTTATCTTTCCTGATGTTCAAAGGTATTAAGGGTTAAAGGTATAAATTCTGTTTTTATACTTTATCAAATTTTAAGCCATAACACTTAGTAAAGCTAACTCTGGTAAATATTGTTTTACTTAGAAATCGTAAAGTAGGTTTGACTATATCTTTTTTTTTTTTTGACTATATCTTATCTAGAGAAAAAAAACTTTAAAAAAATAAAGTATATCTTTTTGATTAAAATAAACATAGAAATACTATGTACAGAAACATTGAGTAGTAGGGAGTGTTGGAGGTTGTGGCAAACTAGAGGTTCTGCGTCTCTTCTGGAGGGCATATACAAGTTTCATGTGACACTGGCTCTGTGGGTTAAAGGTGTACAGAAATTCTCAGGATAGGGCTTCCCTGGTGGCGCAGTGGTTGAGAGTCCACCTGCCGATGCAGGGAACACGGGTTCGTGCCCCGGTCTGGGAGGATCCCACATGCCGCTGAGAGGCTGGGCCCGTGAGCCATGGCCACTGAGCCTGCGCGTCCGGAGCCTGTGCTCCGCAACGGGAGAGGCCACAACAGTGAGAGGCCCGCGTACCGCAAAAAAAAAAAAAACATTCTCAGGACGTACAGACCTCTTTATCTCCTGTGACCAAGGCCAATGTCATAACAAATAATCTAAAGGTTTCCTGGATTCCTTTACCTCCCTGGGCTGTTGACCTTATGGCCATCACTGCACAGGCAGGAACCCTAGGGCTGAGAGAAGAGATTCTCTGTAGTCTTGGATGGGTCTTGTGACCAAGCCAGTGTTTAGGTGGGCGTGGTCTTAATTGTTCTCCAGTTTTTGCTGCTACTGAGGCAGAGCTGATCCTACCAAGATATGGGACATGGGAGTTGGTTGAGTTGATATAGGATTGGTTGATTTTCCAAAAGAAGTGGGGGATCCAGATTTTTATGTAGAACCATTTTATCTCTTAACAGCTTTATTGGTGTATAATCGGAATACAGTACACTGCACTTAAATTGTACAATTTTTTGAATTTTGACATATGTATGCACCTATAATACCATCATAACAATTAAGGTAATGAAGATATCATTAAACCTAAAGTTTTCTCATACCCCTTAATAATCTCTTCCTCTTGTCCCTCTCTAATCCACATGCGAGTATTGTTTTGTTTTATTTCATAGTACATTAGTTTGCATTTTCTAGAATTTTATATAAATGTAATACAGTATGGGTTTATTTTTTTCCTTCCTTCTGTCAGTAAGTGTGGGAAGCCGTTGTTCTGCCATGTCGCAGATAACGGTTATTAGGGAGTAGCCCAAAGGCTATGTGCCACACATGCGCCACGACGAGCCAATATGCTAATGAAGGATCAGAATTGCAACCAATAAATTGTGAACAGCACATATCTTGTTGAGTTAACCAGCCAACCACAGGTTGCCACGGGTTATAATGCATTATAAAAAGCCAGTGTGAACAAGGCTCGGGGTCTTCCTTCCATCCGCCTGAAACCAAGCTGTACTCCAATAAAGTGTGATGCGAGAAGAATCTAGCGTGTGGTGATTCGTCATTCTGCTGGTCAGAAGCGGCTCGCCGCAAGTAAGCATAATTGTTTTGAGATTATTTACTGTTGTTGAGAATATCAATAGGTTACTTTTTGTTGCTGAGTAATATTTCACTATGTATGGATTTTATACAACTGTTTATCCATCAATTGTTGATGGACATTTAGGTTGTTTCCAGGTTCTATTAAAAATAAAGCTTATTTGAAGCAAAAAAAAAGAATCTTTAATGACTTCACAGAGGCAGTTCCCTTGCAAAAGAAAGGCAACGCCTCAAGAACAAACCTCACCATTCATATTGCCTCCACATTGCCCTTGAAGGCTCAGGTTCTAGCATGGCCCAGGGAAGAATTTCAAGATATGGGGATGAAGTAGCACCTGTATCTGAGGTAATTACAAGTTCTTGCTAATTTGTATAAGCAAGAAATCAGGAAGTATTGTGGGAATGGATTTTAAGCTTGCTGGACCAAGGACACTAGAACATAAGGTTAAATCAGGTAAAATTTATTAAGATGGTAAACTTACCTGAGATTTGGCATTTAATGAACAAGGTGAAGCAGCTGGAAGTGGATCTAACAGTTTGCTAAAGCCCGGATTGAATGGTGGCCTACATAAAAGAGTTCAAATGACCCAGAATTCCCCTGGGGTAATTTTTCTGTATCTCAGAGGTACAACTCCTGTAAATTACATTTCCAAGTTTTCTTGTCCTCTGGCTTCCATGAACATTCAGCCAGTGGGAGGCACTTAAGGACAGGAAGGAGAGGAAGTAGAGAGAATCCAGATTTCTTCTCCTCCCTCTATGCTTCATCTGGCTTCTCTGGCAATGTCTGCATCTCCTTTGCTCCAGTAGCACTTGCAGACAGTCCTGCCATGGTTCCAGCACTTACCAAGTTATCTTGGGCCCTGGACACCAGTAAGACAACCCTAGCTTTGTCCCTCTAGCCTAGAGCTGGTAATTGCTTCTTGCTGATACTAATCTCTTTGTTGCCCCACCTCCCCACAATTTTGGGTTCCCAAGAAATCCATCAACTGAATAGCTAGTTCCCTTAATTAAAATCCTTCTATTTAAATACTTCTTTAAAGTACTGTTTTCTTAAGTCCTATTTTTTCTGGTAATATCCTAACTAGTAACTAACTATGCTGAAAGAATGGGAGGGGGAGGTAAGTGTGTGAATAAGAAATACAGGAGCTAAATATTCTTTAGTCATGGTTTCTGCAGAAAGCAGCTTATTCAAAAAGTAGTTGAAGAGAATTTAATGAAATGACTATTCATAGAGTTAAGGGAAGGATTAAGGAACTCAATAGAAGCAGTGATGCACCCAGAGATTAACAATAGTAGGGAAGCTATTCCAAGCCTCATAAAAGAAGGCAAGGGAGAGAGCAGGGTTACTGGAACTGGCAAGACCTATAACTGTGGGAAAGGGACCCCCAATAGAAGTTGTGGCCATCAATAGGGGAACACAGCCACTATTAAAGTGTAATCTGGCAGGGAAGGATCATTAGGGAGGGTGAATAGACACCTGACTTTTCTCTGCTCCTGACCTTAGATCTCCTGCCAATACCTGTAATTGGCAAAATGCAAATGCTAAGCATAGCTAAAGGGGGCTCTCGTGATCCAGTCCATAGAAGTCATCCTCCCAGGGCATAGAACAGAGCAGAGAGAGGCAAAGATTGGATCTAGAGGACCAAATAGAGATTGATCTGTGTACTCAATTTCTGAACTGAAAGTTGAGAGCACTTGCTAAAACTGATAAATCAAGAAATAGCTGTAAAAGTGTATGTCTAGGGAAAAACACACTGTTTACCTTTACTCACACGCAATACTTCTGACACCAGATGTGTGAGATTTTTCCCACACAACTCTCCAATACCAGCTGAGTGTCCTGCAATTGAATTCAATTCTTGTACTAACTGGAGTTAGCACAGACCCCACAGGTTAAGGGCTCAGTCCCACAAGACTCCCCCCACCTTCAAATGCCAATTACAAGTAGTAGGTCCCCAGGTTACTGACACTTATTTCTGACTTGGCTACAAATCAGATTCCCATGGCCCCCTTCTTGAGTTTAATAATTTACTGGAATGGCTCACAGAACCCAGGAAAACAGTTTTACTTACTTTTGCCAGTTTATTACAAAGGATATTTTAAATGATACAAATGCACAGTCAGATGAAGAGATGCCTAGGGCAAGGTCTGGAAGGGTCTCGAGCATAGGGGCTTCTGTCCCTGTGGAGTTGGGGTGTGCCACCCTCCCAGTATGTAGATATTGTTCACAAACCTGGAAGCTCCCCAAGCCCCATACTTTTGGAATTTTTATGGAGGCTTCATCATGTAGGTACAATCAATCGTTAACTCAACCTCCAGCCTCTCTCCTCTCCTAGGACAATGGGGGTTACAACTGAAAGTTCCAAGCTTCTAATCATGGCTTGGTCTTTCTGGTTACCAGCCCCCTCCTTAAGCTATCCAGGAGCCCACCAAGAATTACATCATTAGAATCAGAACACTCCTATCACCCAGGAAATTCCAAGGGATTCAAGAGCTGTATGTTAGAACTGGGGTCAAAGACCAAATATTAGAACAAAAGATGCACCTGGTTCTTGTCACTTAGGAAACTCCAAGGGTTTATGAACTCTATGCCAGGAAACGGGGGCAGAGACCAATATATATTTTTATATTATTTCACAGTATATTATATATAAAAATAATACAGCTAAAAGACTTGAAAATGATCACTTCTGAGAGTGAAATGCAAGAATAGGAAAGGAGGATTTTTTTAATAAGCCATAATGAACTATTTGAATATTTTAGCGTGTGTGTGTGTGTGTGTGTGTGTGTGTGTGTGTGTGTGTGTATGTATATGTATTGTTCTGAGTGCCAGTCTCAGACTATTAATAGCCAGTATTGTGGCTGAACCGGCCCTTGTGGTTCTTATTATGATTGCAAAACACCCTTCAGCAATAACCATCAGGAAACTGAAAAAAAAAGGTTTATTGCTTACAGGTCCTGGAAATTACATGGCATACCTGGGGCCACACAGCAAGGTTGCAGATAGAGAGAGAGAGAGAGCAGGGACCTGGGGTTCTGCTTTTATTGGGGTCGAGGGTGGGAGCCCAGGGGTTCACCAGCTCACTCTTTATTGGTAAATTTAAAACATAAGAGTGGGAATTTAAAGCTCAGAAAGAGAAAAAACAGGTGGACCAGCGGGGAGGGGGGTACAGGTAAGCAACCTGGCTCTTTAGTCATGTGGCTGGCAATGTGTTTATCAGAGATGGCCATCATCGAAGGGAATGTTTCTTTGAAGTGGATGCCTCTGTAAAGCTTGAGTTAGGCACTTGCATTACAAAAAAGAAAAAAAAACTGTCAGGGCTTCACACTATATTAACACATCTCTCTCTCTCTCTCTCTCTGTCTATATCACGTAATTTAATTTAAAATAAAGTTCTTAGGGCTCCCCTGGTGGCACAGTGGTTGAGAGCCCGCCTGCCGATGCAGGGGACGCAGGTTCGTGCCCCGGTCCAGGAAGATCCCACATGCCGTGGAGTGGCTGGGCCCGTGAGCCATGGCCGCTGAGCCTGCACGTCCGGAGCCTGTGCTCCGCAACGGGAAAGGCCACAACAGTGAGAGGCCTGCGTACCGCAAAAAATAATAATAATAATAATAAAATAAAGTTCTTAGAACAGAAAAGAGTGAAAACACTTTTGTGTCAGTAAATATAGGAAGGATTTAAGTGTCAAAGGCTATTTGAGTATTTTCATGTGCATATGTGGGTATGTTTACAGACTGAAAAGAAAATAGAAAGCTGGAGAGATGGGAACATTTTTTGAATGATTAAATATTATCAAAAAGCAAGGAGAAAATAGGAGGAAATAGGGTCAAGAGCACAAGTATGGAACTAAAACTTCTTCCAAGAGCAGCAAAAGGGAGGTAAAGATTAATATTCATGCAGATTATGGATAAATTGGAGACCAGACATTGAGAAATTTCTTATCTGAGCATGTCCATTTATTGATAAAATAGATGTTATATTCATCAGCTGAGAATGAAGGGAAATGGATAGAATGGGATGTAAGGACAGTCAAGAAATTCTGCAGTAGCTGAGATGGAGATAGAGTGAACATTTGTCTTCCAAAATGGGACACTTTTGACAGTATGTTAGTTTCATGTGGCTGTTGTAACAAATTACCATAAACTGGGTTTGTTTAAAAAAACTGAAATTCAGCGTTTCCCTGGTGGCGCAGTGGTTAAGAATCCACCTGCCAAAGCAGGGGACACGGGTTCGAGCCCTGGTCCGGGAAGGTCCCACAGGCTGCAGAGCAACTAAGCCCATGCGCCACAACTACTGAGCCTGCGCTCTAGAGTCCGTGCACGGCAACTACTGAAGACCGTGGGCCACAGCTGCTGAAGCCCGCGCGCCTAGAGCCCGTGCTCCCCAACGAGAAGCCACCGCAGTGAGAAGCCCGCGCACCGCAAGACAGAGTGGACCCCGCTCGCCACAACTAGAGAAAGCCCACGCACAGCAACGAAGACCCAATGCAGCCAAAAATAAATAAATAAATAAATATAAATTTATTAAAAAAAAAAACAAAACTGAAATTTGTTCTCTCACTGTTCTGGAAGCCTGAAGTCTTATGTCAGTTTCCCAGGACTGAAATCAAGGTCTCGCCAGAGTCATGCTCCCTCCAGAGTCTCTAATGGAGAACCTGTTCCTTGCCTCTTCCAGCTTCTGGTGGTTGCCAACATTCCTTGTCGTGTCTGCATAACTCCAGCTGCTGCCTCCATGGTCACCTCACCTTCTCCTCTTTTGTATCTGTCCAGTTGTCCTCTACCTCTGTCTCATAAGTTTACATGTGATCGCATTTAGGGTTCACCCAGATAAACAGGATAGTCTCATCTCAAAATCCCTACCTTAACCATATCTGCAAAGATCTTTTTTTTTCTATATAAGTTAGCATTACAGGTTCCAGGGATTAGAATGGGGATATCTTTTAGAAGTTGCGGGGGGTGGGGGGGAGTGTTAAGGCATGTTCCAGAGGAAGCAATTATCCTTGAGGTAGAGGCAGGAAGCTGCTGGCCCACACACCTGTGTGTGCATCCTAATGAACACAGCTCAGCACCAGGGTATATGGATTTGGTCACTCTGCAGTAAGCAGTCTTCAAATATATGTAGTAGCCCTAGATAGACACCAGTTGTTTGTGAAGAACTTTGGAAATCAAAGAAGAGAAGTTGAATTTGAATCACTGATTAAATACAGATACAGAAAATGTGGTGGTAATAGCTGATTTCAAAATTCCTAGTTGACATTTGTTATGAACTTCAGGCACCAGAATTTTTTTCATGATGAGTGGGCACCAAAACTTCTAATGCAATATTTCCCCAATGTTTCTGCTAGCTTCTTCCTCATGACTTATCTCACAGTTTCTTAACTTCCCAGATTTCTGTGTGGGAATAACAATTTGGTATAAGCGATAACCTCTTCCCAATAGGGAACATTGAGATCTGACTTTTTCTTAGATTGTCTATTTAAACTCAAATCCATTAGATAATTTCAACTAATTTTTCAACTTTATGCTGTGCAGCTTAAATGTGAATTTCTTAAATTGGAAAAATACAATTAAAGTAAGAAAATTAAATGTAAGGCAGGCATATCCTCCTTTTTCTCTTTTTAAATTTTGTATATACTATTCCCCAACTTTCAGTTGCAAATTTCTGAGAAGGAGCAGAAATTCATTTCCTTAATGAAATAAAATGTCCTATTTAAGCAAAATAATTTCTTCAGTTCTCCTATTCAAAGGAGCATATTCAGTTAAAGAATGATAGGGAGTGAGGAAATTATTTTGGATGAAAAACAAATCCAGACCTGTTAAAGATGCTACTTCAAAAAAAATATATCTTTATTACTCTGTTGATAGGTAGTTATGACAATATATAAGCATTGTTTTGAGTTGATAACAGTATTCTATCAGTTCAGAATGTATAAATTGTATCATGTAGTTTCTTGATTTAATGCACACAGAAATAAAAGACAGATCAAAGCAAAACATTTTTCATACAAAAATGAAAGGGAATGAAGAAATAATGGTAAATTAAACATGGTTTGCTCAACCCTGTAGTAAAGGATTGCACTACATTGAAAACAATTCTATTAGATTTTAAAACTGTTGATTGGCGAGCTATTTTTGCTATTGTTTCCCTTGGAGACGCACTGGGTATACACACACATAATCCAGTACATTTCTCATATGCAGAAACACTTAAAATTGAATAGAAACAAACAGCCTTCTAACCTCAAGACATTTGGAAAACAGCATGTGGAAACGAAATTAGAGTATGGATTTGGCAGTAAAATAAAATGACAGAAATGGATTCCCTCATCTATTCTTCTTCAGCTTGAGGGAGATCTAAATTAAGAAGATGGTAAGAAGGTAAAATGAACCAACCATAGGAGCTTCCCTGGTGGTGCAGTGGTTAAGAATATAGGGGACACGGGTTCGAGCCCTCTTCCGGGAAGATACCCCATGCCGTGGAGCAACTAAGCCCGTGCGCCACAAGCCACACTGAGCCCACGAGCCACAACTAGTGAAGCCCGCACACCTAGAGCCCGTGCTCTGCAACAAGAGAAGCCACCGCAATAAGAAGCCCACGCACCACAACGAAGAGTAGCCCCTGCTCGCCGCAAGTAGAGAAAGCCCACAAGCCCTACGCAACCAAAAATAAAATAAATTTTTAAAAAATTTTAGGGGCTTCCCTGGTGACGCAGTGGTTGGGAGTCCGCCTGCCAATGCAGGGGACACGGGTTCGTGCCCCGGTCCGGGAAGATCCCACATGCCGCGGAGCGGCTGGGCCCGTGAGCCATGGCCACTGAGCCTGCGCGTCTGGAGCCTGTGCTCCACAACAGGAGAGGCCACAACAGTGAGAGGCCCGTGTACCACAAAAATAAATAAATAAATAAATTTTTTAAATTAAAAAAAAAACAATGAACCAACCATAAACACAGCAACCCATTTCAAAAGCATTCTTGTTCTTAAATGGGCCTGTGATTTATTTATCTATCAATTCTTCCAACATTTTCCCATAACTTGTAAATTTTGAAAGCTTGCCTTTGAGACAAGTTGCTGACAATAAGCTCAATCTCTTTCAATTTAGGAAAATCAAGTCTACTCAAAGTGCCTGTACTTATAACTTTGCATTTTGAAAGGCAATTTGAAAGTTGTTACAAAAAATGAAATCTCACCTCTATGGTAATGGAGGCAGAGCCTCCGATGCAACAGTGCTAATAATAAGTTTTGAAAGCAATTTTAACCCACAAAGTCAAGCAATGACCTATAGGATTGATTTTACTTCACTGAGGGTGTATTAATGTGTCATTTCTTTGGGTTTCAGAAATTCATTTATTTCACTATAGAAATAAAACAGCAAAGTCAACTCTAGTTTTAAATTACTAAATTATTTCATGCCTACTTATTTTATGAAATATTGTTAGAATTAGATACTTGTGGACTATTTTAATGTGTCAGGTTAATTTTATGTAGCTCTTAACAGTGTAGCTTCTATTAGCCAAATGCATGATTTTAATATATTATTATACAAAAATGCTCCTTATGATGATAGGGCACGTTTATAAATTCCACTTTCTAAGTTGACATTAAAACATTATTTAGCTTTCTCATAATAAGAACAGAAGTTGATCATGTTGCTGTTCAGGGAAAATAAATAGTTTCTACATTCATTAATACTAACTGTAAAAGAGAAAAAACAAAACATGGTAGCACACGAGTTTATATCTTTAGAGAGTAGATATATTCCACCAAGTTCTCAAGGAAACACTATTTTCTCATTAAGTTATTTTATAGAATGGAGGTGGTTACATTCAAAATTGAATTATTTTAATGAGACAATCAAGATAACAGCCAGATTTATGGCCTGCTGGGAGTTACAGTTTTGAGAATACCTATTTTTACCTCCATCTCTCCTTCTCCATCACTCATTGCCTCATTCTCAAATCCTCCTGTGTTCTAACAATTTCAACAAAATGGGTTTAGCCTTGTCCTTTCTGTTTTTATCTTATACATTTAGAAATTTTATAAAGTGGGATTTTTATTGCATATTTTCCATAGTTGCTGCTGTCTGGTATGTAATGTTCTTACCTGTGATGAACAGGTTTCACATATTAAATCATTTATTCATGTCATGCCTCTTGTAAAATTAATTGATTGCCTATACCAAATAAATTTCGTAAGTTTGAAATTCTGGGCTAAATGGGACTGGGGTGACATGAAGTACTCAACACTATATATAGGGCCTACAATTGTTGTTGATTTTTAAATAGCAGCTTTAATGACAGTTCTAAGCATGTCACCTTAAAATGGTATAGGAAACATTAAGGATAAATGTCTAACTCTTCTCTACATGATAAAACATAGACCTGGGCCTTAGAGTATAGCTGGAAGAGTAGGGATAGAATTTACAACAATAATGCCTTTAGGATCATTTTACACATAAAATTTTATATTAAATACAATTATTTTATCAAATCAACTAATTTTGTATACAAATACAAAAAGACATATATTGTTCTCCTAATTCAGATTTTATGCAGTTGTTCCCTGTTAGCTTTTAGGAAGTAAAATTTCAATTGAGCTAGATTGAAAAAATGATCCCGTGTACTCTGTATAGTAGAGGCAGTTTCTTCACCAAAGCACAGAAGAGAATTGATATTCTGAAAAAAATAGAGGTTCATCTTGGACAATGTCATTCAACGTAGGCGTCAATGCACTAACGACTGGACAGAAGAAACTGCTAAAACCTACATAGCCTTTTCATTGTATTGCAGAATAAAAAGGGAGGACCTATGTTCTCCACTTGATGTATTCTCTTCTTTTCTAATGCCATTGAAGTGTAATAGAATAGCTATTGTTGGGCTATTTTCTGCCTGTAATAGAATCTTTGATTTATAAAGGCGCTGAATCATGCATTAGCCTTATTTCTCAGTATACACATAGGAGCCATTTCAACCAGAACTGAAGTGCTACAGCCACGATAGAATACAGCAGCTGTTTAACATCATGCAATATAACCATGCATATGAAAGAGCAACAAGAATTTCGCTTTATTGATCTAATTTCAGAACATTTGCACATCACAATGGCAATCATACCAAGACATTTTCATTTTAAGGGACACCACTGGTCCAAGTTCAATGAGATTCTATCTGCAGTAGAATTTAAGGGTCATACAATTTCAGAGTTAGAAAATTCTTTAGAGAATCTATCCCCCTCCCCCTCAATTTATGTATTAGGAAACCAAGGCCCAGAAGAGGTTAAATGATTTGACCAAGATCACATGGCTGGTAAATAGCTCTGATTAGAGCCCAATTCTGAGCCTTTTGATCTTTTTACATAACACGATTATTGAAGAGAAAAATATTATGTAACTCAGTTCTTCTTATGTTGCACACAAAATCTGATGTTCAAAATATACGTTACGAATTATGTGACATGAACTAGAATGAATGCGAATCAATGGCATTTGTCTCACTGGAAATTCCTATAGATTTTCTAGGTTTGAATATACTTGACTACATAAAGAAATTCAATATAGTGAAAGTGGATTCAGGGAGGGATACGGGAAACATTTGTTCTGAGTAGGATTTCTTTAAGTAATTTTCTCAATTTCCTGGGTCCTTATTTTTCTAGTATTCTCATCTTACACAATCTTAGTTGAGCTCATCAACTTCCTAAAATCTGGTGGAGAATAAGAAAGAAACATTTTTTAAAAGGTAAAAAGTGGTTGAAGAAAACTGTAGCAGAATAAAACCATTAGCGAAGTAGTTGTATTTTTCAAAGCATTCCATAATGTGTGACATAACTGATAGTAGCTAAGATCAAGTGAAAGGAGTGGACTTTATTTTAGCTTAATTAGTTGTTTCAGTTAAAGACTATCTATGCCCAGGTTTGACATTAATGCGTATTTTAGCTTAATTAGCTGTTTCAGTTAAAGACTATCTATGCCCAGGTTTGACATTAATGCTAGAGGCACCAACCACATTTAGCTGCTATGGATAAAAAACCCTGGTTTCCTAGAACCCAAGCTAGTGGTACTGTAAGCACCTGGCAAGTCAGGAAATACCAAAACGCAGAGAAAAGGTTAAATGACTGAAAGTACTTAGCAACAAATAATTCCAAAAAATGTCGAATCCTAAAACCCAACCTTTAATGCCAGCTGTGATTGGTAGATGACAGGTGTAAGGGATTTCAAAATGTACCCGGAAACCAATAAAAAAGTAGAGGAGGTCCCAGAAAGTGAAAGGAGAGAGAAAGCAAAGCTAAATAGAGAAAACAGTGTTACCTGACTGTGCCTGTATAAACCATAAATGTTCACTTTTAAAACATTGTTTATAACAAATTGAAGACTACATGAATATACATCAATGGATAAGTGACTAAATTAATAACTTCACATCAATACTCTGAAATACCAGTTTGATTATATTGAATATGGCAGATCCAGATGTATTTACTTGAAAGGATGTCCTCGACATAGAGTTTTAAAAAAACATGCACAATAATATGTATTTTAGCATACTAATTTCATAAAATCTATTTTTTAAAATCCCTAACCATATAAGGGTATATTTGTTTTTTATACATGTACATAAAAAAGGAAAAAGGGTGAAGGAAAACAGATTCCAAACAATGGCTACATTACAGGGGTGGAATTAGAGTGCATTGGAGGGGGAGACCACTGATTTCATTTTAGATCCTCTGATAGTATCGCTATGATACATATACTTTATTCAATTAAGTGATTGGGTTTTTTAAAACTGAGATTCAAAATACTAAGTTTCTGGAAACACATACTAGTTCCTTACAAAGAGCCAAATAAATCACTTGGCAGCTCCTATATAGACTATTAAAATACAAATACTTAACAAAGTGTATACATAGACATACGGCCAAGAATAAGGAACAGGGAATTGAAAATCAATGGTGTTCCTTAGAAGTCAATTGTCTTAAACTTCAGTTCTCTCTCTGCTCCTTACAATTGTGTTCTTAAGCAAGATTTAAACCAGATTCCCTTTATGGGGGCTCTGTAAAATGTAGGACAAAAGTTGAGTAAAGGGTTATGCATCTCTTTTGAGATTCCTTTGAGCCGAAAGCCAAGGTATTCGATAAGACAGGGATGAAATGCAAAATTGTGTGATATTATTGTATTCAAGGGCCTTAGGAAGTATGCTTAAGAGAAGATTGGTATGAACTGGCCTGACTGAAACAAGTTATCATTGAGTAAGGAGACTTAAGCGGGCTTTGAATGATGCACCTCCAGACTTCACATTGAATAATCCAAGAAACTGATTTCATATTGTCAAATCCAATAGATATCATGCTGGATTTTGATACTCTGTTGGGCACCAATTATCACATTTCATTGGTTATACTATCAACTACCTTCAATTTCATGGTATCATTCTCTTTTTCTTCTCTTTCTCATCCTAAATCTGAGTGTTCCTTTTTGAAGTCTATAATTAACTTTTCTTTCTGTCTCTGGCCTTATCTTTCATATCCCAAGGGCTCTATGTAGACCATTACTCTGTTCATTTTACATGCTGTGCCTAAGTGATTTCATCCACCCCTTTCTTCATTTTAAGTACCGTTTAAATACCAATGGTCCTTGGTTCTAATCTTACCCCAGAGCTTCAGATTTACATATTCAACTGTTTGTTGCACACATCCACTGGGATATTGCATAAAAAACTCAAACTCAGGGTGTCATTTTCCTTCATCTTCACTATGTAGCCCTAAGACCCGCACCTCTTCCTGTATTCCAAACAGTGTCTGGAGATGTTTTGGATTGTCACAACCAGGGAAGGGAGTGCTACTGCCATGTATTTCGTTGAGGCCAGGGATACTACAAAACATCCTACGATACATTCCACAACAGAGGACTCTCTGACCAAAACATCAGTAGTACCTGGACTGAGAAACCCTGATCTAGAGTTTTTGTGTTCTAATTAGAAGACTTTTGAGAAATATTTACAGATTGGATTGTAGAACCAGTGTATAGCCACTAAGAGCATAACCCAATAATAGACTTATATGACTAATATTTGAGTCACAGAGGTAATTTCTTTCAGATCAGTATTAGTAGTATTATAGTGGACATACCATAGGTGGTTTTCAATGAGTCATACCTTTATATAATCCCCTTTCCTTGAGGTCAGCCAGAACCTGTGACTTGCTCTTATGCAATAGAATATAGCAAAGATGAAAGGATAGTCATTCCCTTGATCATGAGATTCCCTCTTAGTACTGGAGCAAAAGAGAGTCTCCTGGCCTCAAAGAAGTAAGCTGCTATGTTTTAAGAGGGCCATTTAGCAAGGAACTGTGGGGGCCTCTAGGAAATGAGAGTGACCTCCAGCCAACAGCCTACAAGAAAGCAAAACCCTCAGTCCTACAATCACAAGCAAACACAAGGAACTGAATTCTGCCAACAACCACATGAGTTTGGAAGAGGATGCCAAGCTCCAGATGAGAACACAGGCCACCTGACAACTTGATTGCAACCTTCTGCAGCTATGAGCGGAGAACCCAGATAAGCTGTGCCTGAACTCCTAGCCCACAGACTATGAGATAATAAATGCATGTTGTTTTAAGTGATTACATGTATGATAATTTATTGTGCAAAAACAGATAGCTAATACAAGTGCCATTAGGGAAAAAAGAAAAAAAGAAGCACAGGAAGAGTAAGCACAAATTCCTTGAGTTAGGACAGTTGACAATTTTTAAGTTTTCTTTTACATCTTCTTGCTTTTTCTTCTAGATATAGATTTATTTCCAACACTTTTCTTCTTTGAATGTGGGGGATTAGATTAATATATATATATATTAATCTAATATACATACCTTAAGATTCTCCCAACATTTGTTTTCACTTTAAAACTCTAGCAAGAGTTTTAAAGTGAAAACAAATAGTTATGTTTGTAACGAGATAGTTATGGTGAAGAGAATTTCGGCTGAAGATCTATAGTTAAATAGAATACTTCAGCAAATGGAAGGTCGAGTGTGATGACATGTATATCATAAGGACATGATTTGGATTTGTTTTTAGCTCTATTTAGTAATTTAGATCTGATAGCCATTTATTGTGTAGTCATTTCCAATACATATTATTGGTGCTGTCTCTCTTGTTCAGAATATTTTAAAAAACACAGTCAAAATTTCTGGTAACTTGGCAGAAGATGATAAATAAGCTGTGTAACAAGTTACAGAGGAAACATAAAGGATATGTTTCTGGGCTTCCCTGGTGGCGCAGTGGTTGAGAGTCCGCCTGCCGATGCAGGGGATGCGGGTTCGTGCCCCAGTCCGGGAAGATCCCACATGCCGCAGAGCGGCTGGGCCCGTGAGCCATGGCTGCTGAGCCTGCGCGTCCAGAGCCTGTGCTCCGCAACGGGAGAGGCTACAACAGTGAGAGGCCCGCATACCTCAAAAAAAAAAAAAAAAAAAGGATACGTTTCTAACTTGTAATTATTTTAGCACTTTAAAATAGCCACATCCATTAGATGAGTGAATGGCGTCATGTATTAGGAGATTTCCTCAAATCTGCAATACTTTCAAATTTTAGATATCATAAAATTTTATTTTATCTCATAGACCTTGACCCTCTTAAAGCAGGGATCAGCAAACTGTGACCTGTGGGCCAAATCCAGCTCACCACTTGTTTTTGTACAGTCTGCCAGCTAGGAATGGCTTTTACATTTTTAAGTGGATGAATGAAATGAAAAGAAGAATAATATCTAATGACATGAAAATTGCAATATTCAAATGTTAGTGTCAATAAATAAAAAATGTTATTCAAACCCAGCCACATACATTTATTCACATATTATCTATGGCTGCTTTTGAGCTACACCAGTAGAGATGAGTAGTTGAGATGAAACTTGATGTAACCTGCAAAACTTAAAATATATCTGTCCCTTTTCAGAAAAAAGGTTTGCTGATCCTTTCTCTCAAATAGGTTATGTTTTGAAAACCGCCTTTAAAAAGAATGTGTGCATATATTTAGTATATGTAATGTATGTGTTCATATATGTGTATCTATGATCCTATTTTTTTCTTTACTATTTCGATTTGATGTTATTTATTCAGTTCCAATTAAACATCACTTCCCATAAATACAGGATACTATTCTTTTGCACAGCTTCACCCTCAAGGAATCTAGGATACAGGCTTCAAGTTTGAGCTCCATTATTTTTCCCTTTATCCCTTTCTTCATGGATGGTTCACGCCTTGTCCTGATGGCACCAAGCCTGCAAGACTTTCCTGCTGCCCAGAGCCCTGCATCCTGCACTGCACTGCTCTCACACCATCTGGGTGATTTCTTGACAAAGGCCCTGCAGGGGCGAGGAGTTGTAAATCACTGCTTGGCATTTACAAAGGGTTAACAAAAGGGACGGAAATTCTATTAGCATTGCTTGAGGAGAACTGGCCAGCCCCCATCTTTCCTGTATGGAGATTTTGATAGCATGATGTCTCTATGAAATAGAAACAGGCCCAAAAGGCAGATAAAGAAGCAATGGTGAAGGTTAGAAAAAGCCAATAAAATTATTCTAAGAAATATGCAGACATTATGGCTGCTTCTTACATGGGAAAAGGGAAGAATGGAAAATCACAGAAGGTAGATGAATTAATGTATTGTTTACTGCTCTGGACATTAGGCTGCCATCCTTTTGACAAAATGATTTTGAAACATATTTGAGATTTGTCTGATATTTATCTTCTCAGACTTCATCTACACAGAGAATTTATTTGTAATTTGGTTTGTGAAACATTGAGACATAACAAAATATATTTTAAGATGCATGTTTTTACAGATAAGCATTTAAATTTTTGTTCCTCCCTCCATTTTACAACCTTAATATCACTAATACAGTATCTGTGATTTGTGAAGATAATACAAAAAATTCTTATATAAATGGAATACTTTATAGAGACTTCATACAAGGCCTCTACTCTAACCTCTCTGGCCCAATAGAAGATACTCCTCATCAATATTCCTGTCAATATTTGTTGGGAACAGAAATGGTTGGGGTCCCATTAGGGAGTGGTGTTACAGTGGTGCTGGGCCCGGGACCCAGAATTACCTCAATCCTGCTTAGCTAGCCCAGCAAGATCTTCCCTACCACCTTCCCAAGGAAGGTACATAAGAGGCACAGAAAATAAAGAGATCTTTTATTATTCAATGGGGCTTTGGGCCTAAACCTCAAAGTTGAGCACAACTACAAGATGATCTAGACCACCTATCAGGCTCCATCCTCCTTTGGTTCAGAGAGACAGAGCCCAGAGTCAAAGCAGGCTGAATGGCCTTCTGGATTCCATAGCCCCACAATCAAAAGGTTTTGTTTCGGACTTCCCTGGTGGCACAGTGGTTGAGAGTCTGCCTGCCAATGCAGGGGACACGGGTTCGTGTCCCGGTCCGGGAAGATCCCACATGCCACAGAGTGGCTAGGCCCGTGAGTCATGGCCACTGAGCCTGCGCGTCCGGAGCCTGTGCTCCGCAACGGGAGAGGCCACAACAGTGAGAGGCCCGCGTACCGCCAAAAAAAAAAAAAAAAAAAAAAAGGTTTTGTTTCCTATTTCAATTAGACAAAAGGCTGCACCCAATATTCATGTTAAATCCTGGCCCTAATCCCCACTTCTATGAACAAGGAAGAACACTGGAACAGAGAAAAAAGAGCCACCCAGATAAGGCCAAGCCTTATGGGTGGAGAGGGAGAGTGGGGAAAAGAAAGAAAGATGAAGTTCTTCTGAGCAGGCCCTTTACACACATACTCAAAGAGGCAGCAAAAGGTAATATTTGAATGCACGAGGAGGCCTGACTTTAGGAAACCATAATCTTTTAAAGAGGGCTGCTAGTGAACCTGCCCAGCCTTTACTCTTGAGGGAGGCATTATGCTTTTTATTCTGACAGTAAAAAAAAAATCTGCCCTCTGCCTTCTGTCCCAGAAGGAGACACTATTTCTACCCTCCAAGGCTGTTTGTTGAACAAACAGCCTTGATAGTCCAAAACAAAAGCTGACACAAGATGTACAAAATGTAAGAAATCCATGGATAATTGTCTTCCATTTATACATATGTCTGTATGTACACAAACACACAGACACACAGTATGTGCATTCTTCACATTCATAGAAGTTAATTTTTGCATACATTGTATCAATTTTAATATATTTTGTGACATGCTTTTTTCATGGACATTCTTCCCTGTCAGTATGCCTCATTCTTTTTAGCAACTACATAGTATTCCATAGTATTTATCTACTGTGATTTATTAAAAGTTCTAAGCCAGTTCCCTATGAATGAACTTGTAGATATTTCTCAATGTCTTACTATTACAAAAAATGCTGGGAAAAACAGCCTTTATACATATATATTTGTTCACATGTCTGAGTATTTCTGTAGACAAAATTAATAGAAATGGAATTACTAGATCAAAAACATGTGCATTGAAAAATTTGAAGAATATGTACGAGTTGCCTCTATCAATTTATATTTTTCCAACAGTATATTAGTGTGTCCAAATACTGTTTTCCTATGTGTTTTGAAATACTTGTATAGCCCTACTAAGGATAAACCTATGGAAAGACATAGGAACTGTTCCAAGACTGCGTTCATAAGTCCAATTTGTTCGTTATGTCCAACAAAGTTATCCTAGGTACCCAACTAACAAAATCGGCTATATAGTCCTGTACTGTAATAGGTTTATTATACTTTTCACACAAATAATACATAAAAAACAAACACAAGAATAAAGAAAACCTTTTTAGTCTTACAGCACAGTACCTTGAAAAGTACAGTAGTACAGTACAACAGCTGGCATACAGGGGCTGGCATCGAGTGAACAGGCAAGAAGAGTTACTGACTGGAGGAGGGAGAGGAGGTGGGAGATGGTGGAGCTGAGGGATCGTCAGCAACAGGAGACGGAGGGCAAGCTGCAGTTTCACTCACGCCTGACGTTGATGCACACGTTCTGGTTCCTTGCTGGATTCAAGTCTATCTACCCTCTTGAAGAAACGATCCAGTGGTGTCTGGGTAGTAGCTCTTTTTTTCTCATCATAGATGACACAGTAGCACTGGATTGCATTCTGAACAGTTATTGCAACCTTCGTGTACCATCTTTTCGCCTCACTCCACTTTCTCAATTATTTTCACTTTTGTTTCCATCATTATGGCTTGGCGCTTCTTAGCAGTACCAGCTACATCACCGCTGCTTTTATGCTTGCTTCCAGACATCCTGGGCTTGGAATAAAGATACTGTACTGCTGTACTCTATACAGTACTGTACAGTAAAGTATACAAGGTCACAACCACTTGTAGAGGACGCACACATGTGACAATGTACACCAGACACGTGAACTAACTTACGTGATTGGACATACGAATGCACGTTTGAAAGTTCGTAACTTGAAGGTTCATGTGTAGGGGACTTGCTGTACTTTTGGTTTTAATGTAATTTTGTCCTCTTTATCAAGTGTATCTCTATTCAAACCCTGGAAGCTGGCTTTTATTAGTTCCAACTTTAAATGATCAAGGTGAGGCATTTCAATAAATGAGGAAGCTGTGGAAAAGTTATAATCAGAACTTCCAGTGCTAATTTCTCATATTTTTTTATTCCGTACTTCTGGCTTCCCCTGACACAAATAAGGAGTATGTGCGGTCCAGGAGGTCATATGTCAAAAGGAATGCAGTAACTTCCTACTGAAGCATTTCTAGAATGTATTTCATCCCCCAAAGGCAGCTTTGCTATATAGCTTCATCACATTTTCCAAAATTGAGTTTCATGGCAGTGGACTTGCAACCAGGGACTTGAACTTCAAGTCAACTAGAACTTCAGGTTCCTTTTGTGCTACTGCTATGGTTATCGTTGTGGTTGTTGTTGCTTTAACATAATCTACCACTTATCAAGGTTTCCCCAACCTGTTTATATATGCAATTGATTTTTTTCATCCTGAGTGAAGAACTTCATAGATATCCTTGCTAGATACAAATGCATCATGTTGCTAATTTTAGCTTATATTTCCAAATTCTCAAGATCTTTCTGACACTTGATTCTGTTATCTATTATATTCTCTGACCCTCCCATTTCTGCATTGTCCATACATTTAACAAATATGCATCTTTTCCATGAATTCATTCAATTCATTTTCTATAATGTTGTACAGAATGCATCCAAACTCAAGCACATGTCTGTGCCACCAGCGTCATGTCCAAAGGTGGACATCATTCTGTGTATGTCTGTCTTTCATAAGAAGAGTCGAGACCCTGAATTGAAATGAGTCTGATGTCACTAGCCCAGGCATGGAGTATGTGAGATGTCTGTGGCAGGAAGAAACGCTAATGGAAGGGAGAAAGCTGCTATTTTTCACACAGATCTATAGTTAAACAGGCCTCATGGGAAAGGTAGTAGAGAAGGACAGCATATAAATTGAATTAAATCCTCATAAAATGAGATGCCCTTAATTTATTTTTTCCTGAGCATCAGTGTAATGAATAATTAAAAATACCCTTTCTCATCTTAGATTTGCAGAAAGCAGTGAATTTCTCATATTCACTTGGCAGCTTTATTAGCTACTATTGTTCCTTTTTTTCAAAGAGGTCATCTGCCTGCTGAACTGTTTTTTTCTTTTTTATCATTTTGGTAATTAAGTTTTGATGCTTACATTTGCATGATTATGTTCAAAGCTCTCATGTCTAGTAAATGCATTGAATGCAGAAAAAAAAGGCAGAATGATAATATTGGATATGAGGGAAATGAGTACTTTAAATGCCCGTGTGTAATTTTGGTCTTAATTAAAGACCAGTCTTGAAGAACTTTAGGTATGAAACCATTTTATTTCATTTTTATCTAGAAATTTCCTATTTTCAAAGTGAATAAGGGACTTTTTTTCTCAATTAAGCTGTTATTGGGAAATTTGCTCTAGTGACAGTGAGAGGACCCAAGTTATGTTTTGAAATATTACAATTAGGTTAAACCCCTGGTGGTCATAGAAAAGCAGTGATCAAATTTGTAACACACTCAAGCTTGAGGCGGTAAGTCCATTACATCTGGATCCCCAAGGTCCTGAAGAATATTGTACTAGGCAATATCAGGAAGATAAGGCAATCCCAAACCTTTCAGTGAAAGAGGAGGAAGCACCACTATAAGAGAGGTCTGTTAAGCTCACGGATGTACTTACATGGCTAATCTTCAATGCCAGGACCTGCTTAAGAGGGCACCTCTTCTTGGCCAGTTGTTGCTCTTTGATGATTTCACGGCACGGTCCTATAGCACACCTAAAGTCCTGTTCAAAATAGAAAAACCAGCCCTTTGTTATTTCACTAAATTCATTCATATTTCAAGATGTAACATCAGTGTGACCAGTCTTCTTGTCCATCATGATCAAGTCTAGTATTGAAACAGCAGCAGAGCACACCACTGCCATTTTTCTTGCATGCAAAAAATAAATAACAAATATAATCCCACCTAGATAATTTTTCCTTTGTATTTCACTTTCTTCTTTGACTCAGTTTTATTTCTCCCTCTCTTTCCTGTTTGAAATCACCAATTCTATGCAATGAGTACCTAATCAAAAACATTGTGGCAGTAGGAGGGAAATAACTATGACCTAAAAGTCATTTTTGTGTGTGTGGAGTGAATAGAACAGGTAACGGCAACAAGCATAATGTTCATTACTTATAGATTTATTGACATCTATCATAAAATCACTAGCACTACAGGGCTGAAATGGACTTTATGTGTTTTTCTTCTCTTCTACAGTACTTAAACTTTTCTAACATATGTGACCTTATTAATTATAGAAGTTTCTCCCTTTTCTTCTGGACTTTGATTCCACAAAGTTGACTATGGCTTAATCACTCCTTCCCCAATAGTTTTAATAGTGCCTGGCAAAAAATAGGTGCTCAGTGAACATTTGTTAATTGTCTTCTCTGTATAAGGTGGAGGAACTAAAATCCTGAAAGAATGATGTGATTTGCAGAGGCTCACACAGCTACTCAGCAGGGAAACCTATGTTGACTGAAAAAAAAAAGAAGATGCACAGCCTAAAAGTTGAGAATTATGTTTTATTTGGTGGACTTACTGAGGACTATGGCCCAGGGTACAGCCTCTCAGATAGCTCTAAGGGAGCTTCCAAAGAGGTAAGGGAGGAGCCAGGATATATAGTAGTTTTTGCTAAAACAAAACAAAACAAAACAAACAAAAAAACCCCCAAGACGTAGTTGAACATAAAAAGATTACTGCTACACTTGCCGCAACTAGAGAAAGCCCACGTGCAGCAACAAAGACCCAATGCAGCCAAAAATAAATAAATTAAATAATAGATTTTTTAAAAAAGATTACTGCTAATCACAAAAACAGACATCTCAAATTAATGGTTTTTACTGCTTTTCTATGTATGGGAAGATGCAAGAGTCTGGGCTTATCGAAATCATTTCTTTCATATGCATCTTAACTATCTAGGTCCAGTATCCTGTTTTTCTCCATCCTGAATTCCCCTCAGGTGCACCATAGGGGGAGGCTGCAGTGATTGATGACTTTATGGCCCCAACATCCTTTGTTCTTTGTCCACACCTAGCTGAAACCCCAGGGCTCCTAGTAAAAATCTTGTATTGTTTATTAACTATTTTGGATTTGAATCTTGCCTTGTTTCCTTGACTTGCCCTTGAGGACACAGACCATAGGTTGAACTTCTAGAACATTGTCTTTATTCCTCAACATACCCAATTCCAGTCCAAATGCCACGTTCAGAGATAGCTCCAAAGGAGGCCTTTAAGAAAAACATATGGACTATTTGATTCTAAAAATTTTGTTGTTAAAAACTGCTTTATGAAAAAGAAATGATTTATAGTCACACCCAACCACTATACTGTAAATTGTCCACCCACCATTTTTCCTTGCAAAAGTCTCCCAGATTCCTATAAATTGCAGGGCTATGTAGAAACTACAGGGTAACCATTTCTGTCTCCTGTTTGGTAGTTCATCCAAATGAAGATCTATGCCTTTAGTTGTCCACTTTAGATAGCTTTCGGTTCTTGGACATTGGGTAAGATAAAACCTTTGTAGTAAAGATACCATGCAAGAATATATATCACTCCCCATCCCTCTAGCAAGAGTACAAAGGTAAACCACATGAACCTAAGGAACAAAGTCAACCATACAGATCTGCTAGATTTGATAGAATGGAGAGGAAAATTATCCATTTCCTTTATTGTGAATAACACCGTCTAGAATATGATCATTCTAAATTGTTAATTCTTACTCAGTGCCCTCACGTCTTGCCCTAATCCCCTATAGGAGCAAGTCTCTCTGACAGTGGGCAGTAGTCCAGTCACCACTAGGCATGGGGAATAAAACTGATAAACATGAGTCCCTTAGCCTTTATCCAGGGAAACAATAAATAACTTCAACAGATATGTAGTTAACAGGCTGCCCAGCAAAAAAACCTGAGCTCCCCAATCAGGGATTTAAGTCCAAATATGCCTCAGTGTGTCCCCAGCAGATGAAAAGCACAGACAAAAGAGAGAACCAAAATAAAACCACTAAGGGCCCCCCCAATTCAACAAGAGGCTTAGTACACAATAATCACATCAATTTGTTCAGGTCAAACACTAATACTTCTCTGCCCATGCAAGTCTTCTTAGGTGCAGCCAACAACTGTAGGCACTTATTTTAAAAGGAAGGTCTTAATGCAGGGGGTGGGGAGACAGTATGGAAAGAAAAAGACAAACATTCCTATGGCCAGCACTCCGTGTTTTGTTTTATAGGACATAAATTTACGTCTTGTTTCTGAGAAATGTTTTTGGGCCATAAAGCTTTCAAAAATCTGGTATACCTAATTCAAAGCCTTTAAAATTTATGTTATAAAATTTATTACAGTGCCCTTATAAATCAGCACTTGGTAGTAACAAATTATCAGAGCGTGCCATATATTAAAAAGATAAATCAGAATTAAATAGTAAAAAGAGAAGGTGTTTCAAATCAGACAGCCAAAGCACTAACTAATGGGAATATTTGTAAATGTGACAATGATTTACAGCAGGGCTCTTAGCGTGCGAAATCCCTCACAAGTTTTTGCATCAATCAGCTGGAACTTTTGGTCCATTGTTTATAAATCAAGAAGTTAATGAAGAGTCAGGGATCTGTAAATCCAGACACTAAATTAGAAGTTTGTAGTTTTTGATTTATAATAAATTACCTCAAGAATTACACATATAAACAAGCAGAAAAAGAAACTGCAATCAAAATCAGGAGGTTAACATTTAGAAATCAAAGTTGTAAATAAAAAGATTACCAATACCAACTCGATGAATTCTACAGCTCTGCATTTCATATGACCATGACAGGGATGTATAGAGCAAAATTCCAACACTTAGTGACTTCAGTGAAATAATTACCTCGTTCTTTTTTTTTTTTTTTTAGCATCTGTTTACCAAAGCTTTTATTCAGTGATAGGGAAAATCACATATATCAATAAGAACTAAGCATTTAAGAGAAGAAATTGGTTTCAAAGACCTTAAAGCCCTTTGGAAATATCCATTAATATATGACCGATATGCAATTGCAAATCATTATTCAACAAAGAGGTAACTGAAGAACTCACTCTGCTGAACTTGAAATAAAATCATATTGAAAAATTGAATAATTCAGACTTTTCAAGAATTGAAATGGGATTTTCTGTTTATTATTTTTTTTTAGTATTCTAGTGTATTTCCCTTAAAGATGTAAGACTAAGTGTTCTGACATTTGTCTAGAGAATTACCTCGTTCTTATCTGTTAATTTTAATAGGTTACAATTTTTTAAAAAACGATATTGGGCTTCCCTGGTGGTGCAATGGTTGGGAGTCCGCCTGCCGATGCAGGGGACACGGGTTCGTGCCCCGGTCCGGGAAGATCCCACATGCCGTGGAGCGGCTAGGCCCGTGAGCCATGGCCACTGAGCCTACGCGTCCGGAGCCTGTGCTCCGCAACGGGAGAGGCCACAACAGTGAGAGGCCCGCGTACAGCAACAAAACAAAACAAAAACAGAAAAACGGTATTGACATTACAATACTTTTTTGCGCTACCAAAAAAGGATCCCCAAAACTGTTATATGGCAAATCTTAACCTGAAAAGAGGCTGTCTAGTTATACACATGAAGTTCAAAGATCTTCCTTTTCCATTCACACACACACACACACACACACACACACATACACACACGATCCCAGGTAAGGACAATTCTCTCTGCTTCTGCTTTGCCTCCTGACTTTGCCTCACAGTCGAATCCTAGAGAAGCACAGGCCAGTTCAGGGGCGGATTGCTCAAGCCCCACGTGGTCGTTCGACACAAGCCATAGACAATGACACTGAAGCACGTGAGCTTGGCGGACCCTCACAGACCTTCTGTTTGTTTATCGCCCAATATCTCCTGAAAGGAGAGGGAAGACTCTCATCACAAAAGCACACGAGTGAAGGAGTGAAGCGGAATCAAGGGACATTAAGCAGCGCAGGGCTAAGGACCCCTGACAGGTGACTGACTCCGAGATGAGGTGGAACCTGGCATGTGTGCCTTGCCCTGGCTCTGCTCCAGAGAGACCCCGTTGCTGGACTGTCTCCCTGGGGGTTACTCCCCCGTGGGAGAGCTGCACCCAGTTGAGTTTCGGGGACTCATCCTGTCAAAGCTTCTCTCAGCCCTTTACCTCTACATCCCACCCTGCTCTGAGAGTCAAGTGCCTTATTCTGCCGGCTGCTCCGAGGCTGAGGTGAAATATCCTGCTTCCCCATCCGACTGCGGCATCCCTGCTTTCTGTCCTCTTCCCTCCAAGCCACGTTAGTTAGTGTCTCACGATAAATGAAATCATTTACGCCCCACGTTTGAACGGTTGCTAATCTGTGACCCCATGTGGCTCACACCTTTCCCCGTGAATAGGGACCTTCAGGTGCTCTTCCCTAAGGGAGGCGATAATATGGGACTTCATAGAGGTAGCGGGGAGGGGTGATGAGTGGTGGGAGTTGGGGGCAGTTTCTGTTTGAAGGTATTTGGGAATGGGGATATGTGCCCTCGAATCACCCAGATGATACCTCATACACCACTGCTTACTACCCTGACTCACGTGGGATGAAATCAGATCTCGGCAGCCCACTGCATCGTGAGCGCTCAGGACTTGTGTGGGGAGTGTCCACCCTTTTCCCTCCCCTGTTCTCACTGACTCATTATTCATGGATATGAACACCCTGGACTCCCCCACGTGCCTCTTGCACAAGGTCTGAAATCATAGCATCTCAAGGCAGACACGGTGGAGAATAGGGCTGGATATATCAGCCTCAGGTCTCCTGTTCTCACTCCTCACAGGAGATTGTGTCTGCCTCGACGTGTCCTTTGTTTTTCTTGGCTTCCCCAAATTCGCGTTTATGGACCGTGTGCTTGTATTGATTCCCCCGCCCTTCAGTTTGGCAGCTGTGCTGCTTTTCACAGCATGACATTGTTTGGGGGGAACCATGTGAAAATCTAAATGTCAGTTGTGTCCTCATCTCCCACTACAGATAGAACCACTCGTCCTATTATACCATGCAGATCCCTCAGGAGCCACCTAATATTATTTGTTAAATATTTTAAAGCACAAGCTAAAGACACAATGCATCTTGTTGCTTGATTAAAATGCATTGTGTTAGAGTGTATTTCAGAAATTGATGGAATGAAATTAAAGGACACAGATCCTAAAACCTGGAGTTTGAAGGTAAGAGCCTTTCCTCACTTCATATTTACTCTCAGGTTTATTTAACATCAGTCCTAAAGTTAGATCTGATGTGGCATTTCAGACTCATTGTACCCTTCTGCACTCTGCTTAGAATTTTAGAAAGCTGGGCATAGCAACAGATTATTTGGGGTAGTAACAAAGTAGAAAATCAGAGTGAGTGGTGACATAAATTAGATATAGAAAATCCTCCAGCGCACTGTTCAAGCAGCTCCATTAGGCCCAATACAAACAAATAAAATCTATCAGATTGTATAACATGGTATTTTGCTTCAACAAGCATTTGATTATGTTTTGTCTATTGCTTGGAAGGAAAAAAAGAGCCATTAGTCAGGAGACAGATTCACACACACACATAAACACACACACACACACACGCACCAGTGTATAAAAATATATTGATTCCTACAAAGAATAAAAGCTGGGATTTCTACTCCTCATGCTTTCATTTGTATAAAATAATGCTAGTTATAAAGTTCCAAACGCTTCAATGTATCCCCATTATTTATCAGCATTAAACATGTGTTACCCAAGTTGTAACTAGTCTGGTAGCACCTACTTTAAGAGGACTACCAAATCTATGTCACTGATAAAATTTTATTCTCTACAAGAAAATATGGTACTAGTTTCTAAACCAGTGTTTGTAAGTTTCAACCAGTCACCAAATAAAAATCAATGTTTTTCAGTTATTGTAGAGAAACTGGCTGATTTGCGAAATGGATACTCCTCTATCGGTGGATTTACCAGAGAGCATTTTGCAAGTAGAGATAGAAATAACAGCTGTTTAAATGAATAAACAATCAAACATATAAATGGCAGCTAGAACCTGTCACTCTGCACAAAGAACAACCAAGTCGTGGTTTGAGGTCTCTGGGGGGTAAGTGCCATCTGCCCCTAGATCTACTGAAAGCCATTCTCTGCTCTTCTCCGTGCCCCAGGAGGCTGTGCCCTGCAGTGTGCATCACCTGGGCTCCCCTGCACTCTGGCTCCTGTTGGGTTTGGCCAGTGGGAGGCGTCAGCAGAACCTTGGAGGGCAGAAAGAGAGCAAGGTCACGGAGTTTATTTCTTTCACCTCTTCCTGGCTTGCACAGTTATGGCAGTGACAGTACTCCTCCACAGCTACAGCCCCTGCCCAGGGACCCTGCTGAAAGGCTCCTGCTGTCAAAACACCTTTCCCCTTCAGGTGTGGTAAAGGCTTCTGTTGCTGCAGGTCCCCGGGTGCCTCAGCAGCCCCCATGGGCTCCCTGACCCTGTCCACACCTCTGTAAATAGCCCTACAGATAAAGAAGCCACCTAAGAGTTCATCGTGTCAACCACTTTCCTTGTTTTTTAACACATGAAATTAGTCAAACATCATAGAGCTATTGTTAACTTAGGGTTAGAATTTGCCTCTGGAGCCCCAGTCTAGGCATTACCCAACACGATCCTCTACCATATCCCCATGTGGAAAGAGGCCAGGGGGCAGGGGTTATAGTAGTAAGAGTTAAAGCCATGGAACATCCATAATGAGAAAGGATGAAAAGGCAGGAAGAGAGGCATGGTCTGTGCACCTGCATCGGGGTCAACAGCACTGTACTGCAGGCTACACCCCTTAGATGCGGAGAAATGCAATCTTCCACGGAAAAGCGCTCATGCAGATTTCATGCCTCCTCCCACAAAGGTCAACTCAAAGTCCACCTTGTTTCTGAAGACTTCCTGGAACTGAAACCACCGTACAAAATTAAATTCCCTTAGACTTTATTGCTCCTAATGTTGTTGTGAAGATCAAGTGAGATAATGCATACTGGAATGCTTTGTAGAAAGTGATAGATTTATAGTACCATTAATGAGAACCATCAGTTAAAGATGAGAATCCTTACCTCTGAGATATGGTGTCTGTTTTGACATGAAAGGAAATGTGAAAAAGATGCTGCTGTCTTCACCTGTCATTAATACTTCTCAACTTTCCTCATAGGGCTCGAATGAAGGGGCTTGATGAAAAGTAAATAAACTGAAAGTGGCTTAGATTCTCATCAGAACGTTGGCTTCAATGTCTGTTTTCAGCTTGATTTATACATCGTGACCACGGTCTGTAGTATTTAATTTTCCTTCATATAACAGACTGAGGATGAGGTTGTCTCAGAAGACTCAGAGAGGGCCTGTATAACGCGCAGGGACAGAGACTTTCTGACTGTTGAATTCCAGAGCATAGCTACAGCCTTGGTTGAGTTACCAATGTTGGATGGATTACGTCATTTCCAGCAGAATTTTGACAGCCCTCCAATAAAAGGTCCCCCACAGAAAAATGAGGAGTTACTAAATCATATTTCAGGGAATCACTTGACTCAGAACTGGCAGAGTCAGCTCTAAGAGAAAGAAAACAGGAGATCTTCCCCTGAGCTGGACTTCATACAAAAGCAGCCAGCGAGAACTTGGAAACTGCCTCATGGAGAGTGTGTGGTTTCCACAGCCTGATAGAGATGCCCGGGTCCCTCAAACCAGTAACACCATACAGTCCCCAGCGCTCAGGCATCGCTTTCCATCTGAGCTGAGGACCCTGAAGCAACTTAGAGAAACAGTCTGTGCGGTGGAGAAGGAAGCCCCAGATTCAATGAAGTTCAGTTCCCCCTCTAGAGTCTCAAGACGAAATACAGGCTGCAGAGGCAGCCAACTCATTATCCCCTATTTACCCTGAGGAAATTCTGCCAGTTCACCGGGCGCGAGTGGATGCAGAATCATCTGCAAGGTGCTCTCAGGAAACAGATTTTTACGTGGAAGACAAAGTCCTTTCCCTCAAGTACCTGCCCCCGAAACACCGGGCACCACTCTGCAGAGAGGGCTCTGCCAGGCAGCTCCTGGAGAGAAAGCAGGCACTGCAGTTCCTGCCTGCAGGCCAAGGTGGGCACCGCATATGCTCAGCTGCTATAGCAACTGGACAGACACTCACTGCGACCCGTGGGACAAGCCTGTGTGTTTTCATCTACATAAAGCTGCAGACCAGCCTGTGTGTTTTCATCTACATAAAGCTGCAGACCAGCCTGTGTGTTTTCAGCTACATAAAGCTGCAGCAATGTCAGCATGTTTGGAAGAAAGCTGTCAACATACTTCTGACTTAGAAAAGACCCCAGAAAGCAATTTACTTTTATTAAAAGGCCACCAAATTGCAACACTGAATCTGACTCGAATAAGGAAGTGGACCAATTTAGTTCAGAGGCGGGCTTTTAGGGAAGTCAATCTTCGTTTAACCTGTGTTGCTGGTATGTGTCAATGAGCTCTCTCAAGTCCAGCCTGGGCGCTAGTTATTGGAATAAAGGCTACAGGTTATAATTTAGGGAAACATTTGCCTTTGGAGCGACAAAGAGCAAGTGAATTTTACAGCCTGTTAGAGGAAGCCTATCCCAGACCATTTGGTCATTTGCCTGCTGACCATATGGTAACCTTTTGTCATTTTTAGAAGGGCTAGGTCAGGGACCTTAGCGGCCCCCCACCTGGACGAATTCTTCCCAGGAGCTTGACACCATTAGAATATATCTGACCTCAGGGACTAAGTTGAAATCACCAGATCTGGAGAAGCACTTCCTAAAGGGCTTGCCCTGCAGGCTTTCAAGTCAGGCAACGCTGTTGCCTACACCCCCTGTGTGCCACCTCTACTCTTTTCATTGACAATGAAACTCTGAAAAGGGCTATCTGGACTCTGGCTGCATCTCTCCTCAGCTTGCCTTGTGATAAGTGCCCTGCCATACACAAGTCTGTTACTGCCCTGGAAAGTGACACCGTGATTCTGTTTATGAATGTGTCTTCCCAGTGAGAATTCCAGTTCTTTGGAGGAATGTGTGTTTAACTGTAACACCAGATGTAGCACATAGAAAAGCAAAATATGCAAGGAAGGAAGGAAGAAAAAGAGGGAGGGAAAAATTACAGAACTATTAACAATAACAATTGTCACCATTTATTGAATCCTTACTATAAAATAGGAATGATCTTACTTGCTTTATAAATATTTTCTCATGAAAGTCTCAGGGAAACTCTGTTATTAACTTTCTTTTGCAGTAGCGAAAACTGAGCTCAAGAGTTAAACTTTCCTCAACTCACAGAAATGAAAATTGGTGAAATCTACATCTGAAGTCAGTTTTTTTTTTTTTTTTTTAAGCTGAGTTGGGTCTTTGTTGCTGGGCGCTGGCTTTCTCTAGTTGTGGTGAGCGGGGGCTACTCTTTGTTGCGGTGTGTGGGCTTCTTATTGCGGTGGTTTCTCTTGCTGCAGAGCACAGGCTCTAGGCACACGGGTTTCAGTAGTTGCAGCATTCAGGCTCAGTAGTTGTGTCACACGGGTCCTAGAACGTGCAGGCTTCGGTAGTTGTGGTGCCGCAAGCTCAGTAGTTGTGGCACTTGGGCTTAGCTGCTCCCAGCCTGTGGGATCTTCCCAGACCAGGGATCAAACCCATGTGCCCTGCATTAGCAGGTGGATTCTTAACCACTGGGCCACCAGGGAAGTCCCTGAAGTCAGTTTGAAGTAATTCCAAATCCTGTGTTCTTATCTACCAAGCCCAGAAAATACCAGAGCCCAGAGAATTTGAGGATCTTACCTGATCCCATACCTAGTTAGTGGGAGAGTAAAGGAAGACTCCTGGTTCTAGCAGTTAGGAACTCTTTGAAATTTTGTTCTTTAATTGTTTCACAGATCACAAGAAAAAGATTGTGCTCTGGACCTCAGGAACCATTGGAAACTACAGACTTGAACCAAGGCTGAGAAAGTCAGTAGGAGGATTCATCTCACTTCTTGGTTGCTCTGCAACATCTGCTTCTTTCCTGCTTGAAGTTGAGTGTCCTCTGCTTTTCAGTTAAATGCTGGAAAAATAGCTGTCTCACAGTCTGGAGAAATTAAAAAATCTGGAAAGCGGGACTTAAAAAAAACAAAATTGACAATACAGGACTTCCCTGGTGGTGCAGTGGTTAAGAATCTGCCTGCCAATGCGGGGGACAAGGGTTTGAGCCCTGGTCCGGGAAGATCCCACATGCCGCATAGCAACTAAGCCCATGCGCCACAAGTACTGATCCTGCGCTCTAGAGCCTGTGAGCCACAACTACTGAGTCCGCATGCCACAACTACTGAGCCCATGAGTCACAACTACTGAAGCCCACATGCCTAGTTTCCGTGCTCCACAACAAGAGAAGCCACCATAATGAGAAGCCTGTGCACCTCAATGAAGAGTAGCCCCTGCTCGCTGCAACTAAAGAAAGCCCGCGTGCAGCAACGAAGACCCAATGCAGCCAAAAATTAAAAATAAATAAATAAATAAAATGAAATAGAAGGAATATATACTCATGATAGATAATGAATACAGCATACAAATTTGCTACTCTTTAAACTCACAAAAATAGATTTTACTTACATAATATATATTTTAAAATTGAACTGTGTCCTGTAGTCTCATAAGTATTCATTACCTTAAAAATAATGCCTTCTGATGGATTGGACAGTGAAGTTGTGTTGGTCAACCCATTTATAATCTAAATAATGGAGGAAAACTTTGCAGTTTTGTCCTTCTCTATAAAAAGCCGACATGCATATCTTCCCCAGATACACACACGCCCAGGTTGCATCTTAGGAAATTCCAGAAAGCCTGGGTTTCATCTGACATTTAGATACCTAATTTATCATAGCACATCCTGAAAATTAAGTGCATTGCCATTTAATTGATGTGAGGTTACTGGGACCTGTAAAATGGAAAGGATCTTTTCAATGATTGACCAGGTCAATCTGGTCTTTCCTTTATAGAACATTTCTTCATTTACAATTTTCAAAGGAACAGGATTCTAAGGTGCTCCAGATGATTGGTTTAAAACTTCACCAAGGCTTGTCAAAAGAACAAAGTGAAGGCAAAGAACAAAGTGAAGGGATCCAAAGATGAAGAAAACAAATTCCTAGGGCCAACTCCAGTGTAGGAGATGAGAATCTTATTCCATGAGTACAGGAGGGTCTCATGTTCATGGGTGCCAGGAGTTCAGCTAAGAAGTTCCTGGGTTCCTCAGATCCTGGGGCCCAGCGGCAGTCATTACAAAGGAGACCTGCCTGGGTACTATACTGTGAGGAAGCACACATCCTCAGTACCGTGACCCCCAGGAGCACTGGGAAGTGCACGGCATATGTGCATAAGTGGTTCACTTCCCTTGCTAGGTCAGGGAGTACAGGCCTCCTTATGTGCAGACCTGTGCTTTTCTGTAGCCTCAGGATTATCTCAAAGACTAGTTCTTCTAGGAAGCGCTTGGGTCATCAGAATGAGGCACTGAAGGAAGTCCTCTGGCATAAAAGGAAAGAGAAACTGGCTTTACTGGGGCTACAGTGTTGCTCATTGTCAAGAACGCATCCAGCGAGGAGACATCCCGACAAGAAATGAGCTTCGGGTCTCTTGGCCCTGGCTCCCTGGGGTCCACCTCCATGCCGGTCTTCCTGAGAGAGACAGGCTGGCAACTGAGCGTAGACACAGGAGGAAAGAACTGGACTCTTGCAGCACACTTGTTATCATTATATTTGTTCTCCCTCCAAAATAGACTTTTATGGTATTAATTAGTACAGACAACTTCTTAAGGCATTCTTTTTCTGGCAAAGGACAGAGAAATTCTCAAGCAATATATAGCAGAATGCCGTGCTAACTCAAGGTAATTCTTAAGTCCAGCCTCTCTCTCTCTTTTCTCCTGGGAAATGTGTTTTTCCACAAACTACTCTTGGTTCTCTTCGGACCATTCCATTTCTATTTTCTTGTCTCAAACAACTGGTATTCTCTATTTGCTCATGGGTTTTCTTCCCTCTTAAATTTAACATGACCTTTACAAAATTCACTCTCTTCTGTAGTCAGTGTCATGCAGTGATTAAGAGAAGAGGCTCTGGGAGACTTCCCTGGTGATGCAGTGGTTAGGAATCCACCTGCCAGACGTAGAGAATGGACTTGAGGACACAGGGAGGGGGAAGGGTAAGCTGGGACGAAGTGAGAGAGTGGCATGGACTTATAAATACTACCAAATGTAGAATAGATAGCTAGTGGGAAGCAGCCGCATAGCACAGGGAGATCAGCTCGGTGCTTTGTGACCACCTAGAGGGGTTGGGATAGGGAGGGTGGGAGGGACATGCAAGAGGGAAGAGATATGGGGATATATGTATGTGTATAGCTGATTCACTTTGTTATAAAGCAGAAACTAACACACCATTGTAAAGCAATTATACTCTAATAAAGATGTTAAAAAAAAAAGAATCCACCTGCCAGTGTAGGGGACACGGGTTCGATCCCTGGTCCAGGAAGATCCCACATGCCACAGGGCAACTAAGCCCGTGCGCCACAAGTACTGAGCCTGCGTTCTAGAGCCCACAAGCCACAACTACTGAAGCCCGTGCGCCTAAAGTCCGTGCTCCACAACAAGAGAAGCCACCACAATGAAAAGCTCGCACACCGCAACAAAGAGTAGCCCCCCCTCACCGCAATTAGAGAAATCCCACACGCAGCAACGAACACCCAACACAGCCAAAAAGTAAATAAATAAAATAAATTTTAAAAAATAAAAAAGAGAAGAGGCTCTGGAATCATATGGACCTCAGCTTCAATCATGACCCCACGAGTTACTGCATAATCAAGTAATTTACCTTCCCTGGGCCTGCAAATTAAGACTAGTGCCTGGGTCATAGAGCCATTATAGGGATTTAAAAGATAGCCCATGAAATGTGCTAGATAGTCTCAGGCACATAGTAGGGACTCGGTAAATGTTAGCTTTTTACATTCTCACTTCATCCCTTCAGTTTCTGCCACCAGTTCTGATTGATAAATTATTTTCTGACTCTCTGTGTTCAAATTCTTGAGAAAGAAAATCAGGTTGGCATAACTGTCCTATCAAACCACACAGCTACGGGGCTGTCCATGGATTAATGAGTCTCCAGCCAGATGCCCTCTCCTGACAGCCTCACCATGGTCTGGACATGAGTTTAGGTTATAAAACCTGCCTATCAAAGAAGCAAAGGCTATAAGGGAAGCAGTTTCCTGAAGGAGAGGCAGGGCTGATTGGTATTGATCAGCATCCTGGAGAGAAAGTATTTATAAATGCAGGTTTTCACAATATTGTACCAATGTTTCTTTATATCAGAAATAATCATGGTAAATGCTTGTTATTGGTTTTGATGAGTTTGGCTGGTATTATACACCTGCGTTTTACTTAAGCCTATTTACTTTGAGAATTTCTGTTGTAGTTTAAGGTCATCAATACAATGATAATAATTCAAAGCCAATTCTAGAAATACAAAGTAAAATTTTTTCTATGAAACTGTCTTCATAGCAATCAGCATCTGACATGGCAGTGGGCAGAATTAACGTGAACTGTGTCTGCCATTGCCTGTGTGGTGAACATCTTCCTGAAGGTAAAGGGGCTTCACGTATCAGGCAGGCATGCCAAAAAACATCCACATAAACCTCCTAGAAAGGGGCATGAGAGCTCAAACTCAAATGAAACCATCTGTGCAGAGAGGTCTGTGGAGCTGATGAGTATGTTATTTACAGGCCAATTCTGTGAGGTTTGCTGGCTGAGTAATTAGGACAATTGCTACTCTGGCCTTTAGCCCCTGCTCTGACTCAGCTTACACAATTTATCTACCCAAACAGACCAGTTCTCCACCACTCTTCTGACCAAGCACAGTGCTGTCTATTCTAGGGCATAACTTTTTTGCCAAATTATTGTCTACTTTGGTACAATGATTTATTTCTTCTTAGTTCGTTTTAAAACTATGAGGAGATAACTTTTGTAACTCAGTTGTTAAAGACAGCAAGACACGGGTGAATTCATTCATTCACCCATTCATTTAACAAATGTTTTCCAAGGACCTACTTATGGTAGACCTTGTTTCAAGTGCTTGAGATGAACAAAACAAAACAAAAGAATCCTACCATAATAGAGCCTACTTTCTATGCAGATAGAAAATAAACAAGATAGGGACTTCCCTGGCAGTCCAGTGGTTAAGACTCTGTGCTTCCACTGCAGGGGGCATGAGTTCGATCCCTGGTCGGGGAACTAAGATCCTGCATGCCGCACGGCCAAAAATAAAATAAAATAATAAAAATAAAATAAAGTAAATAAACAAGATAAATAAGTAAAATATAGGGTATGATGGAGACTGATAGAGATTGGATTTTTTTTTTTTTAAAGAGCAACAAAGAAAGAAATACTTTCTTTCCTTTTAAGGTGGAGGGGTAGATATAACATTAGTAAGACTGGGAAAACACTGCATGCAGAAGGAAAATCTCTCACATGGACAAATTCTTCTACGGGTAACGACTTCCCTGTGGCCTATAGCCACAGGTAGAACAGAAGTTGAGGACCTCAAACCAACCAAATCCACCAGAGAGGGACTGAATTCTACTGAAGATCAGAGGATATGTTAGGTAAGGCCATAAGGCAAAGAAAAGCAAGAAATAGATCTAGAAACCTGGTAATCAGAAGAGGAGGAAATATCAGGCATGTACTGAAGATAAGGCCAGACATAAGAGAGGACAAACTGAAGACAGTCTCCTATTAGGAGCTCAGAGGTAGGTAGGGGTAATCGGGAACCAGATCCCCAAACAGGACCTCAGTAATAGGGGACAGAACTCAGCCAAAGAACTTGAGAAGCAGATGTGGAACAACTCAGCCAAGCTAACCTTAACTCTAAATCAACGTTCACCCTCAACTAGGAGCTTTGAAAAACGTCTCAGGGCAGAAGTCACTTCATTCTGTCTCGGCCTGCAGGTAAAAGGAAGGGAGGGTGGCTATGATAGTAATTTCAGGGATACTTTTGAAAGTTCTTCACAACCGGTATTACAGTGTAGTGTCCAAGCAGAATGGAGACAGGTCCTAATGCTGAAGAGGGTCCTGGAAGGCAGTTCCAGGTGTGCCACCTTAGTTGCTGAATGGATCATATGGTAGTGAGGGGGGATGTCTAGGGCAATGACAAAGAGGACGTCTGGGAGCTCAGGGAAGTGGCTGATAATCAGCTAGTACTCAAACACCTCAATATATTGATATAATTTGCCCATCTCTCAGGTATTAGCTCCTAAATCCAGGATCCTTGAGGAAGAGCTTTGATGACAAAAAGTAGCTTTGTCCATTCATAGCATTTTGGTCCATGTGAAGAGTGCAGTGTAGTCATTACAACACAGAGTTCTGGCCAAGCCATTTGCAGGCTGTGTCTCTGGCACTTTGCTTATTCTCTCCAGGCTCTGGATCTGCAGTCATGAAATGGGATGATGACACCTACCCCGCAAGGGTGTTGTGAACATCAAAGGGATGGGAAAATGCGCAGAGTAGTGACTAGCACATAGAAACTGTGCAGTCATCACTGGAATAACCTTGCACTAGAAGGGACCTAGATGAGGTCTCGGCCAGTTCCCTGGTATATATGAGAAACCTGACATCCTGGGATGTTGTCATTTCCTCGTGGTCACCCAGTAGTTTAATCACAAGCTCAGAAGAGGAACACAGGTTTCCTGCCTCCCAGTTGCATGCTTTTCATTCTACGTTACACTGTAACTCTTTTACCCTTTTACAAATAATGTACTGGAGCTTTGCCCCTGTGCTGCACCAATAAGATATGCATTCATGTTACTGGGTTGGCCAAAGTTCGTCTGGGTATTCTGTAAGAGGTTGTGGAAAACCCAAAAGAACTTTTTGGCCAACCCAATAGTAACTTTTTGCTGTAGAACGTGTAGTAGGGAAGAGGGAAAAGTAAACATAAAATGAGATTTTATGCATAAAGCATAAAACCTATAGAGGTATGCTTAATGAAGGGCCTTGGAGTGTGGTGATGGGGATTCCAATGAAAATAGCACACATTTACATATAGGCTACGAACTCATTCTTTCCAGAACGATTAGTCAGCATGATGCCATCTATTTATTGTCCTCACAGATACTTCCCAGTTATTCTCTAAGTTGACTCTCCAGAAGCTCAGGTAGGGGAATATATTCTGACAGAACACGATCTTGCCCTGGGAACCACTGCCCAGACAGATCCCAGACGATCTTGCCCTGGGAACCACTGCCACTAAGTCTCCCGTGAATCTGCATTTCTCTCTCTGTCTGGCAGCTTCAAGACAATGTTTAGAAGCAGCGACGTTAAGTAAATAGCCACAGCATGGAGAGTTCTTTCACCAGATTAGCATGACCCCTGACAGCTGGGGACAGCAAACTCACATTTAAAGAACACTGCCAAATGTGTCACCCTACTCCCTGCTTTCCCTTTAATTACCCCACGCCAGTAAATGGGTTTGTGTGTGGAGACAGCAAAGGAGACAAGCATGAGGTCTGGATTTTAGCCGCCCCCCTTCCCTGTCTCCTCCCCCATCTTCAGATCTAGAAAAGAGCAGCTCCACTGATGGAACTTGAGATGTGCTTCCATGGTTCACTGGTGTCTGGGTTTGTGTGTGTATGTGATTTTTCCATAGACACAACCCTTAACAGTTACTAAGACAGCAGAACATGTGCTACCTTCCAAGAAGCAGAAGACTCAGTCACAATCTGTCAGAAAACAACTGTTTGCCAAGGAACCCTCCCAGAAGCACTAACCTTAGTTTAATATGTTATTGATTTTCTGAACTGTTAAGTATGGTTTATAATGGCAATAACCTACACGATACCACTCATTACATCAGTTAATACCTAGTTTATTAGAACGTTAACTTTCGCCACAGGCAATTAACCGACAAACTGATTGTGTGTGTGTGTGTGTGTGTGTGTGTGTGCATGAAAGAGAGAGAGAGACTTATAATGAGAAATTTCCAAGTGAACATTAGTTAAGTATTTTTAAATGGCTGTGGGACCTTGACAGTGTAGCCCAAACTCACCTTTTCTTCCTGGAAGCAACAGGCCAGTACTATGGAAGTATGAAACCCCCCCTGACATTAGTGAGCTAATTCACAATTAGCCATGGGAAAATCATGTACATAATTGATTAAATGTCACTATTAACAGAAAGATGTGTGTGTGTATACATATACATGTAGAGAACTTGGGAATAGGATAAGGAAGCGTTCTAAACTATGTAAAAACATTAAATGCTGCCCCATCATTGGTGCAACATAAGAGTCATGTTTATCCCTTTATAGGGATGTAGCATGACATATGGAAAGTTCTTTATCTTTTATTATATTCTCAACCTAGTATATTTCTATGAAATAATATTGTCTACCTATCTCTACTCATATAACAATTTTTTTCCCTAAAGCTCATATAAACAAATATGTGCCTGAAAAAGATGCCTTGATATCTTTGTTTATTTTAAGTTTAAAAACTGGTGTTTGGAGGAAACAAGACTTCCAGAATGTTAAAGAGATTGGCAAATCCTCTACCTGACACACAATAGTACTACTGAACAAATTGTCAAAACACTCATTTTACTGTTGTTTGGAAATTAATCAAAGGCATACAACAATCTGAGAAGCATTTGGTTATGCTCAAAAAACTGCTGAAATTCGGGCTTCAGGTACAAGCAGTGTCAACCTATGACATTTTCACCTGTACCTGCTCCCTGTGTTCCCCTGCCTCTCACTAAGCTCATCTTGGATGGCAGTTCTACTAAGGTGGACAAGCCATAAAAATCAGGAGCTTCACTGCCAGTTGAGGCTGATCTAATTTGGTAACCCACTTGCCAGGGACTTTGTCAAAAACAATAGCTATCTTGGTGACAAACAATCAGGGAAGGCTAACATCACAGCTGTGATACTGGATGAAGCAATTTACCATACAACCCAGCAATTTCACTCCTAAGTATCTACCCAAAAGAGGTGAACACATAGGTCCACACACAGACTTGTACACAAGTCTTCACAGCAGCATTATATATAATAGTCAAAAAACTAAAAATAACCCAAATGTCCATCAGTTGCTGAATGGATAAACAAAATGTGGTATACACATAAAACAGAATATAATTCAGCAATATAAAAGAAGGAACTACTGGTACATGCTACAGCATAGATGAATCTTTTTAAAAATAGCTAAGTGAAAGAAGCCAATAAAAAAAAGACCACATATTGTATTATTTCACTTATGTGGAATGTCCAGAAAAGACAAATCTATAGAAACAGAAAACAGATTAGTCATTGCCAAGGACTGGAGGTAGCACTGTAGAGTGAACTTAAAAGAGCAAGTGGGATCATTTTAGATTGTGATTATGGTTGCACAGCTCTATAATTTACAAAAAAAACCTTAATTGTACATTTAAAATGGGTGAATTGTATATAAGTGTACCTCAATAAAGCTGTTAAAAATTGGTGTATGATAGAGTATGAAAATATGGATAAGAATACTAGCACTGACATAATCATTAGCTCTATTGTAATAATCTAACTTCTCTTGAAGTATGAAGCGTCTTGAAAAAGCATTGTAAGATTCTAAGTTTTATAAAGCAAGTCTCTTACTGCTTCATAATATACTAAAATAGAAAATTCTGAGCACTCCATTATTTCCCTTGGTGTATCTTAAGAAATTTTCCCATTCAATAAAGAAGATGTGGCACATATATACAATGGAACGTTACTCAGCCATAAAAAGAAACGAAATTGAGTTATTTGCAGTGAGGTGGATGGACCTAGAGTCTGTCATACAGAGTGAAGTAAGTGAGAAAGAGAAAAACAAATACCGTATGCTAACACATATATATGGAATCTAAAAAAAAAAAATGGTTTTGACGAACCTAGGGTTAGCACAGGAATAAAGACGCAGACATAGAGAATGGACTTGAGGACACGGTGGGGAGGGGGAAGCTGGGACGAAGTGAGAGAGTAGCATGGACAAATATACAGTACCAAATATAAAATAGATAGCTAGTAGGAAGCAGCCGCATAGCACAGGGAGATCAGCTTGGTGCTTTGTGACCACTTAGAGGGGTGGGATAGGGAGGGTGGGAGGGAGACACAAGAGGGAGGGGATATGGGGATATATGTATACATATAGCTGATTCACTTTGTTATGCAGCAGAAACTAACACAACATTGTAAAGCAATTATACTCCAATAAAGATGTAAAAGAAAAAAGAAATTTTCTGATTCAGAAATGGTCTCATAAATCATGATAAAAATAATTTCAGATAGTTATAGGAGAATCTACTCTGAAATTACAAGATGTGTAATTACATAAACTACATACAGGATGTAGGAAAAAATACAGGATTTGCTCCATATTACAGTTATTGAAAGAGAGAAAAGTAATTGCTAATAATTTACTTTGGCATTAGCTTTGCATTAGGCAATGCACTGAACAAAAGAATGAATACTATTTCAGATAGAGTCTACCAAGGTCTTCTGAGATTAATGTAACTGTCAATTTCTAAACTAATTGAGGAACCTGAGATCATTGTCCTTATGTTCCTTTATAGAGTTTCTCTGCTAGAGATTGATCACTCAGTTTAATTTTGTCAGAACAACAGCAACTCAATAAAATAGTCATTTGGGGGCTTCCCTGGTGGCGCAGTGGTTGAGAGTCCGCCTGCCGATGCAGGGCACACGGGTTCATGCCCCAATCCGGGAAGATCCCACATGCTGCGGAGCGGCTGGGCCCGTGAGCCATGGCCGCTGAGCCTGAGCGTCTGGAGCCTGTGCTCTGCAACGGGAGAGGCCACAACAGTGAGAGGCCCGCGTACAGCAAAAAAAAAAATAATAATAATAATAATCATTTTGTGCTGAAAAGATTTTTCCTACAAAGTAGAAGATAAAATTTTGGCCAATACGCTTTCTCTTTATTTAAATTTAAAATGTTGGAAGAGCCATTTCTACCTATGAAAGTTATATAACATATAGGTATATATACACATATGTATACATTTAAGTAAATAGTATTACCTAATGTTGATGGAGATATGGGAAATTTGATAATACCATATCATGCTGGTGACATTGCCAAATGGAAAACAATTTGTCAGTGTGAATCTTGAAACATAAAAATCTTCATGCCTGTACCTAGCAATTCTCTTTCAGAGAATCTATCCAAATATCCTGCTACTTGGGCACTGCTTCAATAGGTACAACCTTTTGGGGGTTTAGGGTATGTGTGGATAGGAGAAAGCATAATCTGACTCAAAGAATGTTAAATATTTGCTAATTTCAAAGTGCCTGCCTGCATCGTGATAAAAGAATTGACAAAGGCTAATGTAGCTTAAATCTCTTTTCCTCTCTGACGTATTTTCCAAAAAGCCCTCCCAATTCAGCTTCATTGCTGTGTCAATCATACCCCATGTGAATTAACAGAGATATTACCAAAAGATCTGGGCAGAATGAGTCTGGAATGGTGGCTCTCAAAGCTAATGTAGAAAGAATTGTCACTTTGGTCCCATTTTGTAACGTTTTACCTTTAAAGCTTTTGGCACCCTGTGACCTACAATACCTGCCATTGAGCATGTGCAGAGTCCTCATTTGGGTCCCCAAGCTTCTGATAGCTTTGTACCAAGCATATCATTTATGTAACAGGATAAATGCAATTCTTCCTGTAGGCTCAGAAAGAGGCCACAAAGGCTGAGAAGAGAGCAATTGTTGCCTGGTAACTGCAGGATCTAAGTCAAGGGGCTGGCTCATCTATGTAGGATTTGCAAACGGGGCGGGGTGGGGGGGTGGGGGGGGTGGCCCAATGCTGGGTCTTCCAGCATTAACAGATCACCCACCTCCAGATCAGATAAGAGGGTGAGATTAAAAAGTCAAGATATTTAATTTCATTTTTGTTGGTTTGTTTTGGTTTTGTTTTGTTTTATATTTCTTACTGAATTGCTGTAGCAAAAAGAGATGTGCATATATTATAAGTGTGCAGCTCAATAAAATCTTATAAACTAAATTTACCCATAACACTAGAACCAGATCAGGAAACAGAACATTACCAACTCCACAGACTCCTCCCTCAAGCTTCTTCCAGCCAATCACCCCACTATTTGACCTCTAACATAACATGGAATAACCTGGCCTATATTAAGAATTTTATATAAATGGTGTCATAAAGTATATACTCTTGTGCCTGGCACATCTGTTCAGTATTGCGTTTTTGATATATTGGTGTGTATAGTTGTAGAATGACCATCCTCAATGCTGTATAGCATTCCATTGTGTGAATATACCACCATTTATTTTTCCATTCTATTATTGATGGTCAATTAGGCAATTTTCAATTTGGGGCTATTACAAATAGGGCTTCTACCAACATACCTTTGTTGAACATATACTTGCATGTCTGTTAGATATATGCCTAAAGAGTGGAATTGCTAGGTCAAAGAGAATAAATATGTTTAGCTATAGTATATAATGTCAAAGCATTTTCTAGTTATTATATCAATTTATACTCCCACCTGTACCTCTAGTATATGAGAGTTCCAGATGCTGCACATCCTCACTAACACGTAGTATTTTCTTTTTCATTTTAGCTATTCTGTAGGTGATGTAGAAGTGCATAGTAGTGAGGATTTATTTCAAGAAAGATTTAATTGCACTGTGCTTTACCTCCTCAACTCAAATGAGAGGAGCTTTGGGATCTATTAGAAAATCTTCAAATGTGTTTCCAAGAGCTTGAGGAACAAAAGGACAAGCATCTGACTTGTGCTTATGAATTTTAAAGGCAAGACCTATGGCTGGTACCACCCCTTGCTCTTGGCAGAGTGGAGAGGGCTGACCACAGAGCCGGCTCCTTTTTCAAAAAAGTAGGGAAGAGGTGCAGGTTTCCTGGGGATCAAATATGACCTTGAAAAAGGGATCCAATCTGGGTCTTCTTAGCATTTACTCAACCCAGAGGACTGGTTGGAATACCTAGGACCCCAATTATAAACAGCTGAAAGCCAAGATGCCAAAGGTAAAGTTCTGTACAGTCAGCCAGAGAAAAGGCATTCCCCTAACCAAGGAGTTGAAGTGGGAGGTTTCCAACTGGAAAATTGCTAAGGACCCCATAAATGCACCCTGTGGGAAGGAAAGAGGTATTATTGGAAAAATACTATCACCAGAGTACCCCAACACCTGATTCCAAATGAACCAACCACTTAAACATGTGCCATTTTCACCATTGCCCTGGGGTCAGCCATGTAGTAATTAGCAAACAACTAAGAGAAGAAGTTAGTTCCTGTCCTTTTCCTGCTGCAGGATTCCAGTACTGGAGGAGGTCTGTGCTTAGGAAGGAGAAAAGTGTACTGAATAAGTTTGGCATTTGAAATAACACTAGACTAGACTGGAGTTAAGTCATTACATGATGAACTTGTCAGTGCTTTAAAGAGATTTAAATATTTTTTACTGGTTAAGAGGGACTGGAAAAACCAGGGGGCATGTCAAGGATTTCATCCAGGGGCAGACAGAGAACTGACCCAGAGTAAGAATTAAAAGGAGGAGGATGAGAAAGAATAAGGAAGAATTTCATATAATACAGGGGATTGACTTAATGTTTAAAAAAGCAAAAAATCTGATAACCTCAACGTTGATCCTCCTGATGATATTCAGTCTTTCACAGGCACAGTTTATAGGCAAGCAATAAGCAGCAAGATGTTTGAAGTTTACGCGAAAAGTGCTACAGTGCATTTAAAGACAAATCAACCTCAACTACTACCTAAGCATGTGCTTTAGAAAAAAGGCAAAATCATTCAACCGAAGGTGTCAGAGTGACATCTCTGAGTGACAACAGCCTCTGCTGATCAATGAACAGTGATAACTGCGGGCCTGTGCCTTAACTTGAAGTCTGGCCCATTGAACTGTTCTGACAGCTCTTGGGACAGAAACAGTTCTGCTCCAGTTATAACAGCAATATGTGTGACCAACATACAGGCTACTGAAGTTTCTGTGCCACAAGTAAATTCCAGTGAATGTTCGAGGGGTACACGGAGTGTAAGCATTCCTATTCCTATTCCTATTTCTCCACCACCAAAGCCTACAGCCTTTAGAGTCCATTCTTCAACAAGTCTGGTAAACCAACCACATAGACCTTCAGGGAATGTAGCTGAAAAATTTACCTAATCCTATAGTAGGAGTCAGAGGACATCCTCACCTCATAAAGAAGAGCATCCCAAGAAAACCAAAATGTAAGAGAATAAAACAAGTGAAGATGCTAACAGTCTTGTTTTGAGTGGGCATGAGAAAACAGAAATAAAGGAACAACTGTATATAAAAAAAATACAACTCAACTGGAAACTAAGAGACTTCTCTTTTGGCTTCTCAGAAAACATCAAGTACAAACCTCTCCAATATCCCTGGTCTCCCTGCAAATTCTATTCCAGTTATCAAGGATTCACTAAAACTGAGATTTAACTGGTCAAAATAACTTCAGTGGTCCATAAACAATATCTGCCAACTTAACCTGTTGTCTTCAAATGCTATAAAAGGAGAATAGAGTGTACAAGATTAGACATGACTAAAAAAGGATTTAGGTTTATTTGCTGACCTCCCTGACTCAGCTAATCAGCATTTATTAGGAAGTCCTAATTAGTAAGTGCAGAGCCAGGAATGCTATTATTAATTTGTTATCAACAGTATGAAGGATGGCAGATATTGATAAACTTAGTTATTCTTTCTTAATCTGGCCAAAGAAAACTAACAGATTTTTCCAAATAACATGTTTTATGAATTCTCCATTGTGCTCCTTTCTGTCATATGTACATTTTTCATGAAAAATTTCAATAATTCAGTCTCTCCCTCTATCTTTCTAAATTAATTTTCCAAAGTTGGAGTATAATCTTTACACCTTTCGGAGATGCATTAATTGAGGCTTTCTTTTCACCATTACTTAATAGGTCTAACATAGGTACACTATTTCTTCTTCCCACATTTTTGTTCTCTGTAGTCACTTTGCCTTCCCTTCCACTACCTGAGAAAATATGGTATATTAACAAGTGAAATGCACAATGTCTGGTATTTTGTGTAGCTATGGATTTAGGATTTAGACTAATCTCGTTTTGTTTACACAATGGGGAAAATTCAGCTTTTTAAATACTTCATAGAATTGCACCCAAACTTTGCAAGTAGGAAACTTGGACATTTTCTTGGTAGTGACTTTTTAATTCTAATTTTCATAACCTAGAGATCAGGCTGTTGCTTTCACATGATGTATGTAGTATCTCATGACTGGAGTTTGTTTTGTCTTATAATATCTATACTCCTTTTGTTTTTCAAGAGCTATATTGTAAACAGATGATATATTACCTCATTGAAAATACATTTAAAACACGCACGCACACACATACACACACACACACACACAAACTTGCAAAAAAAAAAAAAACAGCAACAACCAACACCAAGGTTAAGAGGAAAAATCAGGAATGAAATAAGCTAAATATTTAGTATTAAAGGAGTTGGGATTGTGAATGTATTTAACTGTGCTCAGTATTTCTAATTTTCTGTGACACAAGTATACAACGTGTAATGTTAAGAATATAAAAATAGAAGTTTGGAGCTGTTGATTTAGAACAAACATTAGAGAGCTAAGGATTTAGATTTTACTTTAAGTGGTTAGATTAATGTAATGATAGTTTAGATTGTCTATACATTTAGAAGTTTTGGTGGGAAATCATAGCATTTCTACTAGATATATTCTATATATATAATGTATATGTATGTATGTACAGATATGTGTATGTCTCTGTAGATGTTGTATGTATTTCTGTGTATGTATGTAAAGTTCAAAAGCATTTTATTGTTTATCTCATTATATATAGTACTTTTTAAGTTACAGTTGCAAAACTTTACAACAGATATGGAACTCTGCCTTGCTGGAGCCTAGAAAACTATAAAGCAATAAAGAGCCAAAATGACTTTTTATACATATTTTCATGTGGATTTAATGGGATTATGGGATATTTGATGGTAGAAATGCCACAGTGTTAGCTGAATCATCAAATAATTCCTAGACTACTTCTAACATCAATGTCTGGAGGTTATTTCTAAGTTATACTTGTAACCTTGGGTCAACTTTATGATGCCTTTAAGCTTAACAACACTAAACTCTTTGAAACTGTTAGGGGGGTAGTCTAGAGTCTTTAAAAAAATCTAGATAATACTGGTCTCAATACCTTGTAGATAGCCCAATGTTCCAAAAAGATTTTTGCAAATTCCTGGTAGAGGTGCTAAAGCAGAGGGAGGAACTCCAACTCTGATTGTCTGCCTTCAATTAATTCTTATCCTCTACTTTGTGTCTCAGGATTGTTCCTTTCACTCCACCTTAAGGGGAAAACCTAATATGAGACACATACCCTACTCCTGGAGACACGAAGCCAAAAGCAAACAGGATATTATTATTTTTTAATTCTACTGAATAGTATATGAGCCTGATATATCAAAGTAAATTTAAATTGTATGTTAGATATACTTAGCCTTCAAATCCATTGATTACCTGGGTATAGGATATTTCTCCCCAAATCCACTGCCTCAAATAGCACTTTGGCCTCTTGACACTTCCTGACTCCTTCTACTCATCAGTTGAACCATATTCTCCCAATGACACTGTTTTCTTACTCTATTATAGAAAACAATTCAGGGTTTAATAATATCTATTTCTATAACCACCACTTATAACCACTGAATGAGAAAAATATCAAAACAAAAGCCATATGGAAAGGAGATCCCGGGATGGGGAGAAATTTATATTTATTTTTTACAGATCCATTGACTAAATTTGTCCAGTCCATTTTAAAAGAGAGTTGAGACAGCATTAATTCATCCACGCTGAGAAATATTGGCACTGTGCTTGGCTCTAAGAATACTGTACTGAGTGAAATAGACAAAACCCCTGCGCTTACATATTTCCTTGTCTGGAGGAGACAAACAAATTATCCTATAAATAGGCACAGTCAAGAGCCGAGATGAGTGCTGCATAGCGTGTAAGTTTTGTTAAAGTGTACAAGGAACCTAAGTTCAATTGAAAACTCAAGGAAAGCCCTTCTGAGATGGAATCATGTACAGCATGCCTTCAAGTATGAGAAGAAGCCGGGCATGGAAAGGGCAAGGAGGAAGATGGACAAAGGGCCTGAGGTAAGAACCTTGGGTGTTTGAGAGAATGAAAGAAGGTCAGGAGTGAGAAGCATAGGGAGCATGTTAGCAGGGCAATGCAGGGCAAGGAGTTTGTAGAGGAAGATAGAGGTCAGCTACCAAATGATGCGAGATATTATTTTTGGTATAATTCTTGGAAATCCTTGAAAAGTTTTGGGGAGCAGGTGGCATGATCCAGTTGACATCTTAAGGAGATCACTCTGTAGTTTAGGAAGAATAGATCCAAGAACAACAATGAATGACATTTATTTTCATAAATCTAGAAAAGGTTATGAAATTGGAGATACATTACACAAATTAGATGTCAGATAACAGACCTTTTCTGGAAGAATTAGGTGTCAGGGAATAGATTCAATTTGTCTAATGAGAGAAGAAGTGCCTGTTAGGAGCATTAGAATTCTAGAATAAAATTCCTAGTGGACAATACATATATGAACTTTCTCATGTAAGTAAAGGTATCAACTACCTGAAATGCCTTTTCCCATTTGATCGTCAAATGGAACATCTGATTCTAATATTCCCATGGATCAAAGCCTTGTAAGGTCATTCAGACACAATTTCATGGGGGCAAAGCCAAAAACTGCAGGTCTAATTCATACTGTCTTTGCCTTCACACATCTCCACACAGCTGATTGTGCAACTGCTGCAGTGAAGAATAGGGCTCCTAAATTTGAAACTATATCACCCACATCACTTATCATTAACATGTGTCCTCGTCACTTTATTAATTACATAAATCTTTTGTACAAGGGTCCCTGGGATGGTGGACAGACGGTACGTGCAGCACCATTGGCTGTCGGTGCCAATCATTTGGTGAATATGATTAACTATATTATAGATTCGTTAGGTGCTTTTTAATCATGTTTACACATTTTAAGAAATAATGGAATTGGTTGCACAAATGTGATAATAAGGAGTCAAAGACAGAAGACCACTATATGCTAAAATTGGTTTTACGCATTTCAGCAAAAATACACCACATTAACCTCACGCTAATATTCAGAAAATTTTCTACAGCCCTTGCTTACCTCTGGTACAGATCTGCATTTTCCTAACAGCTGGGAGTGTACAAGTTTAAATCTGGTGTAGGTTGCTCTATTCCCCCAGTATATTTCCTTCCTTGCAAAACTATTGTGGAGCCTTTAAATTTGAATTTTCACAGTAATTCACAGGAAGTTATGCTGCAGCCAGTCTCAGCTCTTAATGGCTTATTCACATGTGATGACACACGAAGTAGGCTTTATTTTGTATTTCAGGAAATTGGCTGGTGCATTGTGTTTTTCTTTTCTGGAGGTTGAAAATGTTAGCTAGAAATGCCCCCAAGCATAAAAGAGATGAAGACAAAGCACAATTGGTCAGAGGCCCTACAGGTTTTCATAGCATTCATTCCTAATCTTCCAGAAAAAAACCTTCAACTTTGCTTTCTACGAAATAAAAAATTCTGGCATTGATTATTACCCATTCTTAGTCCATTCAGATATCCATTGAGTGGAACTTTCCCTGTAAATCAATAAAACAGGTCTCAATTCCAAAAACGCTTCATACAGTTTCAGAATTTGTTTTCAGAGGGTGCCACCGAGGGAATCCTAAATCAGTTCTTAATTTTCTATAATATACAAAATTTTGGTTTTGCTCTCTGCTATCACACTGATGAAAATTATAAGTAAAAGGGGTTAAGAGAGCCCGAGGGAGAGCACAAGGAATTTTCTGAATCTTCTTTCCTAATGTCCTGAATAACAGAAAACAAAGGAATTGGCCTCTCTGAATTTGATAGCTGGAGGGGAGAGAATGGGGGGAGGGGAGGTAGAGAAGCACATAGTTAACTAAACAGAAGTCACAGCTGCTCCCCTATCCAACTCCTTGCCTGCTTGTTCTGAGGCCTTTCGGTGGGCAAAATTGGAGAAATAGCATGGTAAACGATGATACGAGATGGACGGATTTGCTCTATACTGGAAACAGCAGCGAGCAAGTGGTGAAGACAGAGAATGGATTGGATTGTATCTGGGGAAAGAGAAGACAGGGGCTGGAGGAGACTAGGTTTGGGAGTCTGGGAGCATTTGGGTAGAGGGGGAGGAAAGACTTTGATTCTACTGTCAAGCCTGTGATACCCTGACAGAGAGAAAAGGACAGAGAGAGGTTTAAGTTGTGTTGACTGTTAAAAAGTATAATCATGCATAGCCATTTCTTTAGAGACTAAAGTCTAGATATCTAAATAAATAAATAGGTAGGAAGATAAATAGATAGGAGGTAGATAGATACAGATGTAGGTAATAAAATAGCTATCATTTACTGAGAACCTACTATGAGTTCAGCTTTTTGATACAATATCTCTAATCCTGACAAGGTAATTAATATATTGTGCTCATTATACAGATGAGAGAACTGAGGTTTGGAAATGTTAACTGGCTTGTTCAAAGTCACACAGGTATTAAATGGACATACTGAAGATTTTAACCTGATATGTATGAACCCAAAATCTATTAACTTTTTCCCTCTATCATGCTGCTTCCTTGTGCATTCTTCTTTCTAAGCAGACAAAGTACAGCAAGCTTTAGGAGGAAAGAATTTTTGAGCTTCCCCTTTCATCCTTCTTCTGCCAACATAAATATTTCCTCCCTAAATTTATTTTAAATTGAAACTGGAGAGCTAATATTTATTACATAATAGGACATAATTTAAAGGAACAAACAATTACCTGGTTCAATTGAATTTCGTTTGACTTATTTCTTCAGATAGACAGGACTTTTAGTGGGAGTGACAGAACACACATAGAAATATAGAATCACTGGTTTGTGATACTGATCCATAATAGGCATTCTCCCTCTCTTCACACGTATCACAGGCAAATTTGTGTTCTTCTCAAAGACCCAAAGATTCATACAGAAACAAGAAAAACAAAAAGCAGTACAGAAGGCCCAGTTCTCCAAATAAAACAGGAATATCACAGAAACACAAGGCAGCACAGCTTCACTGATCATTTGCCTACCTGGAATACTGTCGGCAATATCAGGTTTAGCCCTCTTTTTCTTACCAGAATGTTTGTCTGGCAGTGTTCTTACGGATTATCTATTTCTGCTGAATAACTTGCAGCAGGGCTGCTAATCAAGAGAAAAAAGAAGCTGCCTTTGGTGATGAAAATTGCTTTCTAGTGACTGATTGTGCTAATCAATCTTCTACAAGGGAAATCAGGAGTAAAAGATGGCCAATAATTGCAAAACACTGCTGCACACATGAAGAAAAATAATTGACGCACAAAGCACAGAAAAGCAACTCTTGAGAAAATGTTGCGGAGTTAGCTATTTTAAAAATATATACATTGGAAAGTAGTTTTTCACAGTTTAACACCTAAGCTTTATTTTTAATATAGGTAAGGACTATGCCTACTTTACTCTGGCATCATAGTATTTAATGACACTGCATAATCTGAGAGTAATCTAGGATTTCTCATTTGGAATCTGAAAACTCATTGAAAGTTATAAAAATTATCAAGATTATTGATGCACAGATTACATTTAGCTTCTGATCATAACTTTTTTGTGTATGATAATCACAACTGAATTAATAGCAGAAAATCTTTATTTCTAATGATCCCCACCTGTCAGTGCAGCTCAAGTAATGATCTACAGTGTTTCAGCCTGTTTGTTTAGAGCTTGCTTACAAGTTCACTGTGATATTACAGCTATGAAATCCAATGTAGCGTTGACGCTATAGCAAGTTTTGTGCAGACATTGTAAAGTAGAAATAAAACTTATACTCTTCCCCATTAAAAAAAAGTATGGATGCTTTTTCAATCTGTTGTGCATCTAAACCAATTTTTCAGGACTTTATATAACTTAAGAGCCAACTACACAAGAGATCTGGAATCATACATGTGAGTAAAATATGTGAGATAATGCCTGAAATTTGGGAAATCAATTTTGGCTCCTTAGAAGCACATACATACCATGTTTCTTCAAACCTAAGAGAGCATCAGTTGTAAGACTCACTGAAACAATTGAGGAAGAAATATGTCACAAATTAAATTATGATGTATTGCATTAATGAAAGTCCTACATGACACATGGTCTGGTCACACCAGCCTCTTTTTGCTTTGAAGTTTTCTTCTGTTTCCAAGTGATTTGGAATTTTTTCCTGCTTGCAGTATATTAGGCAATTTCAAAGGAACATAATAAAACCTGAAACAGCAAAGTCTCTATGATGGGACTCTCTCTAAGGTCTCATGAAGCTTCTTTTGTATTTCTTTGCACAAAGTCATGAAATTGTATTCACTCCTCCAAGGATAAATATTTGCTTTAATAGCAACAAGTTTGTGCCCTACTGCTGTATTTTTGAGGTCAAATAATTCTATATTTCAAACCAAACGATACCGATAATTTTGTAATGCAATGAAACTCAATATGCTTAGTAACATAACCCAACTGAAATGATATTAAAAGCTACAACCAAGAGTGCATATGTGCAGGCAATGACAAGTACGATGTAACTGCCAGCTGGACAACATAGAATACAGACACATCCTGATTTCGGAGAAGTTAAATGTGAAAAATGCCCATCTTAGAATTGATATGATACAGTAATATATTGCAAGGTGAAACTTTAGAGATGATGATGTTCAGTTCCTTCATTTTTCACAGTAGCTCTGTTGGGCAGCACCCCACAGACCTATAAGGCCTGTACTTGTCCAGCTTCAAGACCAAAGAAAGAGCCCAGCGACAGAGACATCAATGGTTTAATGGATGGGGGAGCTTACTTCTGAAGCAAGGTCCTGGAGCAACACCCCACCACCACCACGTATGGCAGATGGCGGGCAGGACATGGCAGCCGTCTTTGCTCCTGGGGCACTGGGGGTGGTGGTGGGGAGATGGCCAGTTGTAGGGGAATTGATGTCAGGTGGGCTCATTAGTTACCAGGGAAACCAGTAGAGGGGCACGCCCCTCACAGACCCTTTGAAAAGAACAGTCACTAGCTGGGGCCTGGGGCAAGTATGTAGGAAGGTTGGTCAAGCGGGTAGAGTATAGGTGAAGCAAACACTGATCGGGCAGTGGATGTACAGAGAGCAAGAGAGCAGCCATCTTGAGTGGCCTGTGCATACAAGCTCCATGAGGCTCAACAAATTAAGAAAAGCTGTCCCAGATGGTGGTAGAATCTAGACAAAAATCCTAATTTTTAGGACCACAACTTACACAATTTTGGTGATCTGTCCCTTTTAAATGATTTATTACTTTATGATTTTCTTATTATCTTGTGCTCACAGCTGTTATTTGATTGAGGACTGGTTTAACTCATCATTTTATTAATCACTGATTATTGAACAAGACACACAGGTTGCTTCTGTGCTTTACTAAGTGAACCTACTTGGCAATATAAAATGTTAATCTATTACGTAATTTCAATATCTTAGTTTCTAGTAAGTAAAATTATTATACTTGATTAATCTTCCTAAAATAACCCTTTCATTCTGTGAAATTAAACATCTTCCTTTTGTTTGCTGCATCATTTCTAGATTTCTCCATCCAATTTTGAAGGCTTTTCTTAACTTAGTGTCACTACTCAATTTGATTTCTCTCCACTTGAAACCATATTATCCTGCTTTTTACTTTGGTCATTATAACTACTACTAATAAAATGCCTGTAAAATTATTGTTTAATCTCAGTTTTAATTACTGACCATGGAATCTTCTGAAAAGTAATTTATTATATTAATTGGCTTTGGCTACTAGCACACAATGTACACCATATCTGTGCTTTGACTGTTACTCACTTTTCGATGCATTTCACAGAATCAGAAAAGTAGGTTCTGGAGTCAACATACCATTGGCTATGAGCTGTCACGTTTGACTTCTTCATCTGGCTTTAACAGTCCTTTTAAAAGTTGGTTTTAGTGGTGTGCAGTAGACATTGGCACACATCAAGTATATGTGAAGGCATTCTCAAGCAGAATATCACCTTTTCAATTCTTTTCTCATGACAAATATATCTCTGTCAGCAATGAAGCTTCTTCCTAAAACAAGAAACAAAATTTAAAAACCATTAAATCAAGCATCACTGAATACATTAAAATTATTGCTGTATAACAGATGGTTGATACTGACTTCTGGTTATTATGTCTCACACATCTACTCTGCCAAAAACAATAGTGCTCAAAAAACTGAAGGACTAACCCAATACAAAAATAAGAAACTTCATAGTAAAAACAGACTTACTAGTACCTACATATGTTTGTCATCATTCAGAAAGTATTCTGGATCAGTAGAAGTATGTTTAACTATGGATCAAAGGACAAAGGAGGAATTATATTTTGTTTGAGTTGGTTTGTGGTAGGTGGTAATTTCCTTTCAACTTTTCTCTTCTTTATCTTAACAGACTGAAATCCTAAGAACAATCTTTAACCTGAAAGCCATGGTCATTTTGCCATAAAGATTAGTCAACAAGCCATACGTTATAAACTGTTGATCACATTTCTATTTCAAATAAAATTATACCATCCTACATAATTATAGATATTATGATTGAATCATCACCTTTTACATGGTAAAACATACACACATATAGCATTATACATAGCACCATATAGACATGAAATTTTATTTTATTTATTTATTTTTTTGTGTGGTACGCGGGCCTCTCACTGTCGTGGCCTCTCCCGTTGCGGAGCACAGGCTCCGGACACGCAGGTTCAGTGGCCATGGCTCACGGGCCCAGCCGCTTCGCGGCATGTGGGATCCTCCCGGACCGGGGCACGAACCTGCGTCCCCTGCATCGGCAGGTGGACTCTCAACCACTGCGCCACCAGGGAAGCCCGACATGAAATTTTAGATATTATGACCACAGGCTTTACAGACTCAGGTTTCTTAAATCAGAAAATAAATTAAATATTCAAAAATAGATCATTTAATTAATATGGTGGAATATTAATGACCATTAGAAATTATGGCTTCAAGCAATTTCTCAGTGTATAAGAAAAGTTAAACTTATATTAAGGTTTTTTAAGTTTTAGTTATATGTTTTTTATTGTAGTTATATTGTTTTTTAAAGCATATCATATTATACAACTAATGTGGTCCTAGTTAAAATCTATACATATTATATGTAGCTACCAATATATATTTATTTATCTATATATTAATATTTAGAAGGTATACCTCCAAATGTAAAATAAGAACAGTGATTGCTATGAACCATGGCATTATGAAATACTATTCTGATAAATTAAACGGGATTACTTTGGTGTTTTAGTATGTTCATTTTATGTTATTGTTCTTTTTTCTAATACAGAGTATTCATATTTTCTGGAAGATTTATTCATAATACAATATGAAAATATTCCATTATGCCTACTGAATAAAAAAATAAAACTACTAATAGGCCAGGATATTTGCTAATTGCATGACATTGGTCAAATATGTGTTCTTTGATCACTTTCATTACCATCAAAAAATCTATGGTCATATCTATAGAATTGATAGATCCTTATTCTGACAGACCTATGTAACCTATGCCTGCACTGGGTATAATAATAGGTAACAGGATTGTTTTAAGAATGAAATGCAATAATGTATTAAAATACCTAGTGTACTGACTAAAAACTAGCCAGCACTCAATAATAATAGTTAAATTTTTCTTAATAAAAATATGTTATTTTGGATGTTTTTACTGACATATCAGCAAACATATGCATCTTAAAAATTATGACAAAATTAGTTAAATAATGTTAAACCAAGAGTTGAGGACTTTATTACATCATATTGGAAACATGCAGACCTTCTGCTTACAGATACTTCAAAATCCCATGCATATTTCACCAATCAGTGGGTTCTATGCCCATCTAAAGGTATTTCAAATAACAGCTTTTCCGATTCATAGATTTCTATTTAAGGAACTAAATTTACAGTTCAAAATTAATCCAGAATTAAAGTATTGTAAACCTCACCTCACCTCTCCATACCTCCAACTTATTTGTCCAGCCATGTCTGCAACTCTTAGAAAAACAATTAGGTTAGGGAAGAAAACCATGACCTTCTTATTAAAATGAAACATCCAATAATAATAAAGTGAGAATTTCTCAGAGGACAATCATCATTGTACATCAAAGCTCCAAAATATTTCCTGAAATTTATTTTCTCTTTGTGTTTCTTCCTAGGTACTATAGAGACTACTATATTGGCCAGGGGTGGAAACGGAGATTGGAGGGGAGACAAGTAGAGAAACTCTCTAAGAGCCACAGTACTCATCTCTGAATATATTACAGCATTGTTGTCTTTATTAAAGGTTAACATAATGCTTTCAATTTATCATAGTGTGTCCATGAAGCAAAATCTCTCATACCTGTCATGAAAAAGAGCTTATACGTGATTCTAGATTTTAGGAGGTTTAAATTCAACAAAGCAAAGTCCAAAATGGGTTCTTCTCTGGCCCAAGTTTGACTTTCTAGGTTCTACTTTCTAGTCTAGGGACTTAACTCTTCCCAAGCATTAACACAAGAAAAGCCCACTTTTTGAAGGAAGACTGCAGGAAAAGTTTATCAAACTACATTGCCATACTCGGACATATACAATAGATCCACACCTACCATATCAGGTACAGTTTCATAACACGGTATTCCCTATCCCCTCAAAAGTCTAAGTCCTGATTTTATTTAGAACCCATTCTGGTATATTAGGACTAGCAGACTAACAGAATGGTCACTCCATACAACCTAAAGAATGTCAGCTACTGATTCTGTTTGGAAATACCAAATTATTTTGATGCTACAAGGACCTATTAATTTTAATATTTCCAACTTAACTGACCATCACCAGAAGATGACATAAATATACTAAATAAGAACATGAGTATTTAGAGACACTTTCCTTGTTGAGGGATACAAAAAATATTTTTAAATTATAGTGCACAATCCAATTTTAATTTTTTTCCTTATATTCTCACAGAGCTCTTCTTTACTGTAGAGACTGGGTGTCTTATAAAAACGCAAATATATTCTTTTTATCTACATTAATATTAATAACTAGAATTTTTAAAAGGTAAAAATTTGTTTCAGTCTAGAGTCAAATCTGGAAAAAAATAAAATCCTTAATTCAGTTGATATTTTTCAATATGAAATACTATTTTTCTTTTCACTTTAAAGGAAATAAACGTGGATAAATGTTATTAATGTTTAATGAATGATTAATAGCAGTGACTTTTCCATAATAATTTATTATAGAAGAGTTTTATCATGTTCAAGAGACATGTAAATAATTCTATGCAATGCCATTTATAAACACTTTATAACGGTTTGATAGAACATTATTTAGAACCTGTTTCAAACATGAAAATGGTAAAAACAAGCCTCCTAATGACTGAATCATAAAAGTCTGTGTTCTCATTAATCAAGTTTCTTAAATCATTCCTAAATGTTACCTCAATTCAAAATGCAACTTCCATTTCTTATTCAGTTTTGCCATCAAGTAGGAATAGAAGAAATCTACAGCACTCAACCCGGAGTAAGCACCAGGCATAGAATTGTTAGGTGGAGTGGTAACAAAAGTTCTAGAGCATTACCTGTCATCCAAGCCTAGAATATTCTGTTACTAATTGTAGATAGATTTTTCAGTAAGAGATGTAGTAGGCAGGAGTTTATGACAGATTTTTACACAAACCTTTCTAACTAATTTACTGATACTAAACCTAACTTAGAAATGAATGTCACCTATCATTGGAATATGGGAAATTTCCAACCATATGTGGCATTTTCCTCCTCTCTGGCTTCTTCATGGAAATTTCATCTTAATTCTGCCGTTGCAGATCCATGGTACATAATAAGCCTTCCAGAAACTGGTTGAGGAGAAAACTTCTCCCTGGTTTCCCCTGGGGGTGAGGAGTCAAGCAGTCCTGTCTCACTTGGGTGGGGTGGGGGGATTCCTTAGAGGTTGGTTCCTCCTTAGCCACTGGTCACAAATGAGATTTAAGGAATTTAAGAATACTTTCATTGTACCTCTTCTCCTTCATGCCCTTCATCTGCTTTCTTTAGGGACTAAACCATTGGTTAAATTCTTGAGCATGTGCAATCAGCAATACCACAGTCATGTAAAAAAAAAATTTTATATATATATATGGGTAAAATAAACAAACCAAAGAAAATTTTAAAAATAATAAGGAAACTCCTACAGTACTATAGTGAACACTAATCCAAAATTTAACAAAAGCCATTTCACATGTAAAAGATGTTTTGAACTCTGTAGTTGTTGTGTTGTAAATAGGAGAGAGCTGTCCAGCCAATATCTCCAGCCCTCGTGCCTTCTCCCTTGGTTTTCTCTTCAACCTTCGTCTTTCTCTCCTCACCACCCTCCTCCCTGTTCAGGTCTGCCTTCCCTGCCTCTATCTCCTCTTCTCTCCTCTTTATCTTACTTGCTGCTGCAGGATCCTTTTCCTCAACATAACTCTGGTCATAGCGCTCCTTCAAGGGCCTGTATTTCCTTACATTAGCATGTCTGACCCAAGTCCCTCAGAACACATTTGTCTGTGGACATGTTACATGGTGTCTGATGAAAAGAGGAATCTTTGATCAAATATACTTGAGAAATTCAGGGTAAACAAAGTCAGTTTCTCTACTTCTCGTAATCTTTGATATCCCCAAAACTCAGTGTGAATTTTTAAGTTAGAGCTAAGATATGAAATACTTCCCAAATTTATTGGTCCATCAGAATCCCTTTTTGCAGAACATCTTCCAACATCTCAAAGGAGATTTAAGAACACTTTTGAGATACTGGTCGACAGTATAATGGATCAATTCTAAACCTGATGTTCCATGAACTTCATAATAGGAGCTTGTATTAGTTTACTAGAGCTGCCATAACAAAGTACGATAAATTGGGAGGCTTAAAACAATAGAAAAGTCTTCTCTCATAGCTCTTAATGCTTGACGTTCAAAATCAAGGTGTCAGCAGGGCCATGCTCTCTCTGAAGTCTCCAGTCTCTTTCCATACCTCTTCTTGGCTTCCGGTGGTTGCCAGCATTTCTTGGCATTCCTTGCCTTGTAGCTGCATAACTCCAAACATAGTTGTATTATATGACTCACAAATATAACATACTTAAGGGAAAGACTTCTTATATTTCCTTCTACATCATAGCATATAATAACTGAAAATATTTTATCAAAACATGCCCACTGTGTTATTAAATCCGGGACTTGTAACTATCTGTAAAGGTGTTGTCTTCTCAGTTCTTTTTGCTGAATCTTCTGCAATATTCATCAGACTGTGCTGCTGACATCCTCGTGCATAATGAACCTGGGGGCAAATATTTCAGATATTTTCTATAAGGAAGACTAAGTCTATAAATCGATTTCTTTGAGAGAAGAAATTTAAAAATTAAGTGTCTGGGACTCAAAGGGTCAGTTCAGAGTTTGTTCTTTGTTCAAACCATAACTTCTCTCTGCTCTTGGAACTCGACTCTTGGCATAAAAATAGGCCTAAAATGTTCTTTTGGGAATTAGAGAGAAGGAGCCAGAAAGGGCTGATGCTGATGTTTGCAATAAACTTTGAAGAATTTGGTAAATGTTCCATTTATCCTAAGCTAACCTTCTGACAATCTTAGAGAAAATCTCTTTATAATAATGGATTCTGAAGGTAATTATATATGTTTGCCTAGGCCTGGCCCCATAGCATGGGCAGAGCCAAGCCTCTACTTAGCGACTTTGCTACACATACATACCCATTCATAAATATGTACACATATCAAACACACACACATTCATAAATATGCACATATAGACACACAGACATTCATAAACACACACACATTCATAGACACACACACACAGACGTGCATGCACACACTAAAACCCTGCACTAATCTTTACATATCTTGAATATTCCAAATCTTCCAGGTAAAATGGAGAAAGAAATGTCCGTGATGGTTTCAGCATAAAATTTATAATTAGGAGTTTCTATTGTCTCACCATTGAGATAAGGAGCACAATGAAATAATGACAGCTAATTTGTTTTTAAATAGCATGGGAGGGCTTTCCTGGTGGCGCAGTGGTTAAGAATCCTCCTGCCAATGCAGGGGACACGGGTTCGAGCCCTGAGCTGGGAAGATCCCACATGCTGTGGAGCAGTTAAGCTCGTGCGCCACAACTACTGAGCCTGTGCTCTAGAGCCCATGAGCCACAACTACTGAAGCCCGCACGCCTAGAGCCCATGCTCTGCAACAAGAGAAGCCACCGCAATGAGAACCCCACGCGCCGCAACAAAGAGTCGCCCCCGCTCACTGCAACTAGACAAAGCCCGCGCGCAGCAACGAAGACCCAACTCAGCCGTAAATAAATAAATAAATGGATTTAAATAAATAAATAAATAGCATGCGAGAAGCTCCAGACCTCAGATCCTGCAACAAGTATTGTTTTAAAAGAACGCCATGCCATGTCCTCTCCCACTTAATCTATGTGAGCCACACACACTGGCATTCATTTAATTTCTTAAATGCTGTGCCTTCTTCTTTCCTGATTCAAGACTTTGTCCTTGTTCCTTTCTGTCACCTAGTTAACTGGTACTCTTCTTCCAAATTCCAGGTTAATAGGCCTTCCTTGTGGAAAATTTGACTAGAACAAGTACTAGGTGAGCTCCTCCTTTTATAGTCTTTTATAACCTTGAGTATATCTCTTTTTTTGTGCTTTCAAAGTTACGATTATACCTTTTTTTGTGATTATTTAATGAAAGTTTGTGTCCCAAACTAGACTATAAGCTAAGAAAGCTAGGATTATCTAATTTGCACAAAATTTTCTCCCCTGCACCTAATAAAGTGACTGGTGCATACATAGCAGATGAACAAAAAACATTTGTTGACTTGATGGGAGGTTAGCTCTGTAAAGTCAGAAAGCACAAAGCATCACTGCCTTGTATCAGAATACATTCAGCTGCAGAAAAGAAGAGCTAAATACAGCTCAAACTGTAAAGGAAATGTATTGGTTTACATAGTTGGAAAGTCCTGATGTGGGATGAATTTCAAGGATGGTTTGATTCAATAATCAATAGAATCTTCAAGAATCCTTATCCCTTTCATCTCTCTCCTTCTGCAGCATCATCTTAGACTTGGCTCTCATCCATGGTCACAAGATGGCTGCCAAAAACTCCAAAGGTTACATGCTTTCTTGTCCATATTCAGAAGAAAAAATATCTGCCACAGTAAAAGAAAGAAGTCTACAGGTTCACAGTAACTGGGCTGGCATAGATCATATGTCCAGCACTGCACCAGTGGCTGTAGCCAAAGAGAAACATATATGCTGACTGAGCTAAGCCAATCCAGGCTTACCACTTGGTGCTAATGATCTCATAAACAGGTGGATACCTGAGGGAATATCTTGGTAGTCTAAAGAAAAGGAAGAGATAAATGGATACTGAATAGACATCACACAGACTAAAATGTGCCATACTGATGCTATATAACTGTGCAGGACATACTGGGATACAGCTCATTAAGAGGGTTACAGAAAAGTGATAATGGACCTCATGGAGTGTTATGGACTCAATTGTGTCCCCTTCCCCCAAAATTATATGTTGAAGCCTTAACCCTCCAGTAACTCAGAATGTGATTGTATTTGGAGATAGGGTCTTTAAAAAGGTAATTATGTGGGGCCATTAGGGCAGGTTCTGATCCAATATGACTGGTGTCCTTATAAGAAGAGGAGATTAGGACACGAACAATACAGACAGAGGGATAGCCATGTGAGTTCACAGCAAGAAGTTGTCCATCTGCAAACCAAGGAGAGAGACCTCAGAAGATACAAACCCAATGATACCCAGAACTGTGAGAAAATATATTTCTGTCATTTCAGCCACCCAGTCTGTGGAATTTTGTTATAGCAGCCCTAGAAAATTAATACATAGAGATAACATAATTTCCAAATTAATTAGACAGCTATGTAGAACTTAATGGAAGTACAGTGAGTACAGTGATAACACAGTAACACAGAGCTCATTTAGGGGTATCACAGATTTACGTGGCTTTTCACTGGATTCCACCTTCCTCCATCACACACAGCTTCCTATGATACTCTCATGCAAGTAAATTCCTGTCAGAATTTAAAAACATTCAAATTCCTTTTTCTATACTCTGGCTTTTATATTACTGCTCTTTTATAATCAGACTTACATCATCCTCCTAGAAGACTTAACGTAAGGATCTATATGTTTCCATTTAAAAGATGTTTATAAATTCTAGATATTTTGCCTCTTGAACAAAACTGAACGAGAGCATGTTCATGATACTTATGCAGCAAGAGGAAGTAAGGTCTGCCTAAGAAAGGCTCCCTAAAAAATACACATGACTCAGCATCCCAGGGTTCTTGAAAGCCATTAGCCCCACAGTCTAACTCCAAGAACTGTTGTCATAAATCCTCTTCAGCTGATGTTCCCACTTCAACAACCTGACTGTTAGTAAATGTGAAGTGAATATTGACATTTTCCAACAGTTGGAGAATGACAGACAAATTCAGGGCCCTGCATCTACATAGACGCCAGGGGGGTTATTACAGAGGCCTCTAGATCAGAAGAGGAAGCAACTACAACATAAACCTACTAGCCCTTGAAAGAGTTGAAACCCAAATCCTCTGCTTTCCTTCTCTTAATCTACGGTTCCTATATCAGACATGAACGTAGGGTCATAAACTCAGCTGTGCTAGAATTGCAGATTTATGTATTTCTTTAGGGCTCATTTTAATTCCTGTAATGATCTTTCATTCCACAGCCATGCTGGTTATACTCCATCTGCCCCACCATACCCATTCTTTTTTTTTTTTTTTTAAGGTACGCGGGCCTCTCACTGCTGTGGCCTCTCCCGTTGCGGAGCACAGGCTCCGGACGCGTAGGCTCAGCGGCCATGGCTCACGGGCCCAGCCGCTCCGCGGCATGTGGGATCTTCCCGGACCGGGGCGCGAACCCGTGTCCCCTGCATCGGCATGCGGACTCTCAACCACTGCGCCACCAGGGAAGCCCCCCACCATACCCATTCTTACCTCTCCCCTGCTTGGTTCTGTGCCCCAGAAGGCTGACATCTACAGGCTGCATATCCCATACTCCCTTGTTCTTGGGGCTTGAAATGAGAAAGCAGGCGGTAGCCAATTCCCCACTCTCACTTTTTTGCTGCTGGGCAAAGCCCTGAGCAGGATACAGGAAGCTTTTGCTTTGCCAGCTATGCTTTCTTTCCTACTGGATTGTGGAGAAATCTAGGAATTTCCTAGATTCCAGGTAAGGTGATGTCAGGCAGGCTGGTGCAAGGCAGGTGGGAGAGTACTATTTCCAAATGTTAACAATCATTTTAGTTAAATCCGTTCTTACTGGCTGAACATCAGCCCTTGTTCTTCTCTAATCCATGGCCCTCCCTGTGGGAGTGAGTGTGAGACTTCTGCTAGACTACCCTGTGGCTTAAACGGGGCACACTGACCTCACAGAATTATAACCCAATATTTTTTTAAAGAGAACTAGAACAAAACCTTGTTTCTGTAGTTTCAACAAACATCTTACCTACTTTGAGCCTCAATTTCTTCAACCAAAAGTGAAGATGATACATACCTCATTGGATAACTCTAAAGGTAAATGAACTCAGCATGTGTAATATGCTCAGTAATGTGAATGACACCTAGTTTAAGGATGGCACTGGAGCAACCAGTCTATGATCTAAGTGAGGCAAAGTGACAAACATACATACGTATGTGTGTGGATATATATATGTATATATATATATATATATATATATATATATATATATATATATCAGTGCTTTGAATTTGTAATAATATGAGCAAGTATATACTTTATATACCAATACAGAAATCATTACTTTTCAAAATAATTTGAAATAACTTCTTTCATTTTATTTTGTTTGAATTTACTTTTTCGATGGCAAAATCAGGATGGATTCATGCCCTCTTTGTTACAAGATAAAATTTTGTGAGGTTGTAATTTCAACCTTACCCCAACACAACCCTGCCCACTCTCAACAGTTGCACTTTTGCTGTGCTGGTTTTTCTCCTTCTAAATCAGAGAAGAAAATGCTTTCTTTTAGATTTTGAAAAATCTTGAAATAGGCAAGAAAAGTATTTTACATTGAAATCAACCATCTGGTCATTTTATCCTATTCTACATCTAACATCCAGAGTCGCTACAATATTTATTTATTGGATTCTTTATTCATGAAAGTGATATTACAACTGTAAATTGCCATGAGTAGTCAGCAACTGCTTTTAACTGTTTCTTTTCCTTTTTTAAGTAATAAAAATTATCTTTAAGAACTCTAATTAAGAAATGTCCATGAAAATTAGAACATGAATTAAGAAATCTAGATACAAACCTTAATTCTGCCACTAATAATTTTGTAATCACCAACAATTTACTCAGTTTCCTTACCAGCTAACGTAGGATTGGGATAGGTGATCCTTAAGGAACACTTCAAATTCAATTATTGTATCATGGTATTCCTAAGACATTTTTAGCATAAAATAGCACCTAATATATATTCAGCAATTCTACCTTGGGCCATATGCATTTAATAATCATAGCAACCCTATTTTGTAGATAAGAAACAAGACTGTGAGGTTAAGTCTATAACTCAAGATCTTACAGGCAGAAGAAGAGTCATAGCTTGAAATGGTCATTTTGAATTTGAATCCTATCATTCTGTAAATATTACCTTCTTTTTATTATGATTTTTCTAAAATAAACTGAAAGCTTAAATGACTGAAAAAAAAAGTTTCAGAAGCAATCAGTCAGCCAGTAAGCAACAATTTTAGCAAATTTGAAAGACTGGTAAGTATTCAAAATGTGTCAGTTAAGAAACGTGGAGATATTTTTAATCCATTTATAAATAAACTATAAATATAACTCTCATTGCTAGAGAACAGAAAAATAACAGCTACAAGAAAGAACACCCTCCTTCTGCCTCAGTGGAACCAGAGATTGTTTTACTCTGAGCAGATGCCAAGGGTGTGGCACCTGCTACCTATTTTCCTGCTGTGCTTCTCTGGAAGGTGTTACTTTGTTGAGTGTTTGTGGAACTCAATGGATGGTTGGCTCATCTTCTTGAACAACACAGGAGTTAGGGGTGCTGACCCCTGCAGTTCAAAATCCATGTATAACTGAACAGTCGGCCCTCTGTATCCACGGTTCTGCATCCTTGGGTTCAATCAACCATGGATCGTGTAGTGCTATAGTATGCACTTGGTGAAAAAATTCCATGTATAAGTGGACCCTCACAGTTCAAACTCATGTCGTTCAAGGGTCAACTGTAGTTCCTACCAACATTTAATAAGTTTCTCCTACAGCACTCACCTAGCCTATGAAATATATTTTTAGAGCACTGATCTGAGGAAATGTACTTTCAAATGAAGACTGAATGACAATCACCTTCAGTCTATACAGTAGAACCACAACACTCATGGTGATTATTTGGCTGTCAGTACCACCAAAATTAATATTCAAGCTCATTTCCATACAATTTCAGCCATCTTTAGAGAAAGAATATTTGAAGTGTAGCACATCTTTGTCTTTAAGAAAAAATATTTAAAAATTCAAATCTATATGAAGTGGCCACTACAAGTAAGGCTACTAATCTTATCCATGTTAGGTTTGCTTTTCACATCATGACGAAAATAAGCCCCTCCTGCCTACAGGACCATTTTCCCAGGTCAGAAGACACTACCTGCCAAATTGCCAGTAAACAAAGTACTATACTCCCTGTCATTGAGCTATTTCATACTTTAGCTCTTTGGCCCCAAATTAGTGTACCAGTTTCTTGGAAGAAATTAGTGCAATTCAGGGCTCATTTCTTTTATTGCAACCATAGGGATAAAATAAACTTCAGAAGCTTTTTTGCTGTTGTTAAAATAAATGCCTCTTAGCAACATTATATGCAATGAAGAATTTTCTCTTGTTTTAAAAATATTTCTTATAAATGTACATCTAACCTTTTATCCGTGGTAGAAATGTTGGAGTCATCCTTTACATTTTCCTCTTCCTTAGAAAAAATCACCATGATTTGCTCATTTCACCAAATAACGTAAACAAATCTATTCTTTTTTACCAACAGCCAGTTTTGAGCTTGTTAAGAGTGTAGACTCTGGAACAACATATCCTGGGTTTACATCCAAGCTCATCTACCTCTTAACTCTGATCTTCAATAAAGTACTCAAACTTTCTCCACTACAGTTTCCTAAAAATACATATAATAATAATTTCTATTGATATGGTTGTTGTATTAAATGACTCATGTTAAAATTATGTATTTGGCACATACTGACTGCTAAATAATATTAGCTTTTATCAGTATTGTCTCTATTATCATTGTCATAGTTTCGAGCCCTGTGATCTCATCACTGGAGAACTGTAACAATCACTGAATTGGTCCACTTCAATTCCATTCTCCAAATACCTTCTAGAGTGACCAATCTAGAGTACAAATCTGACCACATCACTCCTACACTTATAATCTATCCACAGCTTTCTGCCACTAACAAGACCAAAAGACAAAAGGTCCTCATATGGCAAAAAAGAGCCTCCATGATTGGATGCCATATTATCTCTTCAGTGCTATCTCATGCCATGCAGCCTCTCACATTATACTTCCTATGATATATCATGTTGTCTTGTGCCTTCATACAAGTGAAACCACGCTGTGCACACCTGCATTTCTTTGAGAGCTTTCTCTGGCCATCAAGGCCCATTTTCTCACTTGTATATCAGGCAAAAAGTGCTGGGGAATCAACACCTCCCAGGAGAAGCCTATAATCAATGGCTAACAGAAGCTGGTGCATAAAAACTCACACTCCCATCATCCCTTAGTAATCACTTAGGAATAACTCTGAAGTGTATAGTCTATACTGTCCTTCAGAATTCCGCAGCAGGATGAAGCTCAAGTTACCCATAGCAACTGCTTGAAAACAAATGTTTTATTCACCATCAGCTCTTCGCCATCTTACTTCCCACTGGTGTGTCCTGGTGTCACCTCCCAAATACACCACTCATTCTCAAATGCCAGTGTTGGGGTCTGTTTTGGGTGGATCCCAAACTAAGACCTTACTGTATTAATCTAGGTAATTAACATTACCTGCAGCTATAGCCAGACATCTCATAACTAAACACAATTAATATCTTTTCTCACTTTTGTGAAGTCTAATGAAGACTGGTCAGTTCTTCTCCATATTGTTGCCATACCATCTGGAACACACAGGTCATGTCAGCAGGCAAAGCAGGATGAAAGAGGTACCCCCACTTTTAACTGCCTTAGCTAAGAAGTGACTTATGCTACTTTCATGCATTGTCCATTGACCAGAACCTGTCATATAGCCTAACTTAACTGCAAAGCAGATTGTAAATTATAGATGGGATAACTGGTGAGCACCAACTGTTTCTTCCCTACTCAATTCTCCAATTGTTCTAGATTGTGCATCATGGTTCAACATCTCATCCCTCTGATATTAGATCATAGAGCTTTCCTATGTGATATCTTAATGCTTTTTATAAATCTCTATTCATTATACCAATATAACATGTATTTGTTGGTTAGGCTAAACTAGCACACAGTGATTTCCTTGAATATAGAGATAATATCTCACTTTTCCTTTAATCCAAACTCTTAATAGAAAATAAGCTTCTCTTGTCAAGGAGCTTATAGTCAGTATTTTAAAAGATTCTGATTTTTGATAATCAAATTCCAAAAGCTTTTAAGTATATATTCCATAGTTGTCAAAATGGAAATTAATGACTAGGGAGAAATCAGAAAGAAGCTCAGGATAGTGTTTTATCCATCTCTCTGTCACATCACTTGTCAATTTCCTAGTATTTTTGGAGATAGTGAGAAGAAATATAACATTGAAATAGAGATTAAATTGAGTGGTTTTTACCTCTAGTTTTCAGACTACCAATTTGGAAAATGGTTGTCCACACTTTATACTAAAAACTATGGTTTACATTTTGCTGATTTCTAGTAGACGTAGGTGATAATATAATTGGATATTTTCCTGTGACATACTAAATTATTGTTTATCTCCAATTTTTACCAACAATTATCAAATTATCAGGTTTAGCTTATTATCACAGTTACCTCTTTCTTCACAGTATATAATCTTTTGGGAGAGAGTCAAAATGAAACAATATATTTCATATTTACATATGAAATACATAAAAGAGAAAAATAATATATTTACATGTAAGGAAGGAGAGCATGTGTGAAGTGGCTTTTATTTGAAGCAGTATGGCAGACTTGAGACCTTGAACACCCCTTCTAAGGAAAATAAGAAAAATTTGCATAGAATATAAACATCTTTTTTTAATGTTACCACTGATCTGGCAAGAAATAAAGAACAGGCGAATAACAAAAAATAAAATGAAAATAGAAATCCCAAGATGTAAGAGAAATAAAGGTAGGCTTTATCCTCAGGGCATCTGCTTGGTGACCTTGAACAGAGCATTGATGACCTTGAACAGAGCATTCTCTGCTGCTTTGAAAGTCACAGGGACAGGAGCAGAGCCTAAGGCTTGCCCAAGGCTGGAGTCTAATACAACTCTCAGGTTAAAGCTAGGATCCAGAAAGGATAGACCTTCCATGTAATGGTAATGAGAAATAAACCTGGCACACCATGGGGACAGCAAGTGAAATTGCCTGTCTTGACATTCACCTTGTATGGAAGGAGAGTACAATCTGCCCTGAGAATATTTAAACAAAAGCAGTTCTCACGTATGTCTGTAGCCCAAATTTACATAAGCAGAAACTTCAAGAGAAGCATTTAAGATAAGTGCTCTGGACCCCTAGATGACTGGCAGAATCAAACAAACCCTTCTGGGGGAAACAATTGCAACCCAGCCCTCAAATAATTCCCACAGATAACAATCTAAGGGACATGAGATCACAGAAAAAAAATACAAAGGCCACAGAAACCAGTTACCACAACTAAGAGGAAGAACCCAATGTGCAAAGAAATCCAATGTTGCAATCCTCAGAACCAGAACATAAAATAACTATGGTCATATATTTCAAAACATGAAATAGAGGTTTAAATATTTAAACAAGAAATAACGAATAAAAAATAAGAATGCAGATCTAAAATAGAATCAAAAGAATTTGTAGAAACTAAAACCAAAATAATTAAAATGAAAATTTTGATGGTGGGTTAAACAGCAAATTAGACAGCTGAAGAGAGAAGAATAAATGAAAGATGGATCCATAAGAACTCTCTTGAAAGCAGCTCAGAGAGACAAAGATTTGGAAAATGTAAAAGAGACTAAATAAAGTATGCATGTATAAATAGCTAGAATAAATACCAAAAGAAATATTTAGAGTATAATATCTAAAATAACTTAATCGAAAATATAATAAAAAAGAAGAAAAACTAGCAATGGCAATGAAAGGGCTAAACAGTACAAAATGAATGCCTGGAGATAGCAGAAATTAATTCTAATATATCCATAATCCTATAACAATGTAAATGGACTAAACTCTAGATTTGAAAGATAATGATTTTCCAGACTGTAAACAAAATAAAGAAAAATCTAGCCATATATTGTTTACATGAGACCTACCTAAATTATCAAAATTCAGAAAGATTGAAAGTCAAATGATGGAAAGATACACCAGGCACACACTAATCAAAACAAAGGTGGTCTCAATGTATTTGAAAGCAAACCAAGTAGATTTTAAGACCAATGCATTATTGAAGATAAAGAGAGGCCTACATAGTGATCAAGAGTTTCAATTTGCCAGAAGATAATAATGATTTTTTTTTTGATGTGGACCATTTTTAAAGTCTTGATTGAATTTGTTACAATATTGCTTCTGTTTTGTTTTAGTTTTTTGGCCACGAGGCACGTGGGATCTTAGCTCCCCAACCACGGATCCGACCTGCACCCCCTGTATTAGAAGATGAAGTGTTAACCACTGGACCGCCAGGGAAGTCCCAATAATAATGATTTTTAACTCACATGGGCTTCATAATATAGCCTCAAACATATATAGCCTCAAAGCACAAATTGACAGAATTAAATGGAAAATTACAAAACCTCTATCACATTGAGAGACTTTGACACATCTGTAGTAACTAATGGATTAAAGAGATAACAACTTAGCAAGAATACAGAAGATTTGCATATCACAATAAATAAGTTTGACCTAAAGAATGTATATGTAACATTGTATACAATGACAGAAAAATATATGTTTTCTGCAAGAACTTGAGGAACATTATGAAAAGTGGCCACATTCTAATCTACGAAGTGAATGGCAATACATTTTTTTTGTCTTCTTGCTTCCCTTTTGTTCCTATCCAATCTATTCTCAACTCTACCCCAATGATCCTGGGAAAACCTAACCTGGATGAGTCATACCTCTGTTCAAATTTCTCCAATGGCTTCACATCATGCTACAAGTGAAAGCTGAAATCCATAGTCATTACAGTAGTCCACAAGGCCTACACACCTACCCTTCCAAGCTGGCTTTGTTTCTCCAATCCCATAACCTCCCCTCTCCCTCAGTGTGCTCCAGGTACACTGGCTGTTCCATTAATACAGTAAGCCTGATTCAACCTCTGAACTGTACACTGGTTGTTTCTTCTGTCAGGATCCTTCCTGCAGATATCTGAACACTCACTCCTTCATCTCCTTTAGGTTATTTTACAAATATTCCTTTTTTACTGAGGCCTCCAACACCCTATCCATAACTCATTCTTTTTCCCTCTTCCCTACTTTATTCTTCTCTAAATCATTTCATGCCATCTAAAACATTACTTATTTTTTTATCTGTCTCCCTTCACTAGAATGTAAATTCCTAGAGTGCATAGCTTTTATTCTGCTTTATTTATTGCTATATGACTAATGACTAGAGCAGTTGCTGGTATTTTTGTGACAAATACTGGTAGGATGAATAAAGAATGAAGGAATTTGGAGATTTAAAAGCACTTTTTTATATAACCTTTGAGTCAGAAAAAAAATTATAAAATATTTCAACCTAAATGACCAAAATCACACATATCAAAACTGTAGAATATAGCCAAAGTGGTACTTAGAGGAACTTTATAGCCTTCAGTATGTATATTCAAAAAGAAGAATCATTTAAAAATAACTAACCAGGCATCCAACCTAAGAATAAAAAAAGAACAACATAATAAACCTCCCCAAAATAACGGGGAATAAATAATAAATATCATAAATAAATAAAATAGGAACGGAAGAGGCCACCAAAGCCCCACAAAACAATTATTTGAAAAGACTAATAACTTGCACAAATCTCTGATCATATTAACAAATAAAATAAAATAGAGAAGGCAAAATGGACAATATTAGGAGTGAAAGAGATGACACAACTACAGATACTACAGAGATTAAAAAGATAAAATCATGTTCTGAATAATTTTGTTAATAAATTTAAAATATTAGATGAAATGGGAAAAAATTTTTAGAAATATGCAACCTACCTAAACTCGTTCAATTAGACAAATAGAAAGCCATTAAAATACAAAATCAATAGTTTAAGTTATCCTACCAGAAAACACACTAGAATCAGATGGCTTTGCAGGGAAGTTCCAGAAAATGTGAAATAACAAAGAATTCCAACAATAAATCAAATTTTCCAGTAGAGAAAAAGAAGGAATATTTCCACCAACTTATTTGGTGATGACATAATAACCTTTATAGCAATTTTTAAAATAGTGTATTAAAAAGTTACAGAACTGGTATCCTTGGAGAAATGGCTGATTCTAGGACTGGGGCTGAAAATGTACACAATAAGCCTGGAGCATCTTTTAGTGCCAGAAAGAAAGCATTTAAAAAAACAAAACGAAACAAAACAAAATATTTCAATGGTTTGGGTATGTCAAAGGAACATAGGAGGCAACATTTGAGTAACAAAATAAATAACATAGCATTGAGTTGTAACCCAAAATATAAAATAAGTATCCATGAGTCCATAGTGATATTAATAAATAAATAAATAATTAAATGAACAAATAATTAGGGAATTCCCTGGTGGTCCAGTGGTTAGGACTCAGCACTTTCATTGCCATGGGCCCGGGTTCAGTCCCTGGTCGGGGAACTAATATCCTGCAAGCCTTGCGGTGTGGCCAAAAAAAAAGTAAAGGGAGAAGAAACAAGTCTCTTGTGCAGAAGAATTCCAAATAATTTATGTAAATCCTCCTCCCTTAAGGAGAGAGAGCGTAAGTCTCCACTCCTTAATTGTGAACTGTGTATAATAACTTCCTTCCAAAGAGTATACTATGAAAAGTTACAGGAACAAATCGTGAATACAGATGCACTACTCATGAACAAACTAACGACAACCTGAATATAGTCTTGTTGAAAAAAACCCATCATTACCAAATTGGTATTATCCAGGAATTATTTTAATATTACAAAAAATACTAGTAAAATTTACTACATTAAGAGACTATAGGAGAGAAAAAACACATGATCGTATTAATAGATCAATAAAACACATTTGATAGAATTCAACATCCTTTCCTAATAAGAATTTTTAGAGAACTAGAAATAATAGGAAATCATTAACCTCTATCATTAACTATGGAAGGCAGATCAGCAGTTGCCAAGGTCTAGGTGACAGGGGTTGGGGTGGGGTTGGGGTGAGGAGGGATTGACTGCAAAGGAACATGAAGGGACATACTGGGGTGATGGAAGTGTTTTATATCATGATAGTGGTGGAGGTTACACAACTATATGCATTAGTCAAAAATAAAATTAGTGTTTTCATGTTCTTTGGATAAATATTCAGAAGTGGGATAGTTGGAGATATATGCATGCCTATGTTCATTGCAGCATTATTTACAATTGCCAAGGTATGGAAACAACCTAACTGCCCATCAACAGATGAATGGATAAAGAAGATGTAGTATATATACACAATGGAATACTTCTCAAGGATAAAAAAAGATGAAATTTTGCCATTTGCAACAACATGGATGGACCTTGAGGGTATTATGCTATGTGAAATGTCAGATTGAGAAAGACAAATAGTGTATGATTTCACTCATATGTGAAATATAAAAACAAATAAACCAAAAAAATAAAATAAATGAACAAAGCAAACACATAGATACAGAGAATAGAGTAGTAGATAGAGGGGAAGAGAGAGAGTGTGAAACGGATAAAGGGGGTCAACTGTATGGTGAAGGATGGAAACTAAATTTTTGGTGGTGAGCACACTGTAGTATATACAGAAGTAGAAATATAATGTTGTACACATGAAACATGTAATGTTATAAACCAATGTTACTTCAATAAAAAATTAATTTAAAAAATCATTAAATTGCACACTTAAAATTGGTGAATTTACTTTATGTATATTTTACTTGAAAAAGCTGACAAAACTAGAAAAGGAACTATTAACTTGATAAAGGACATCTACAAAAATGAAAACTGACAAAAATTATAAAACTTCTTGTGTGTTAACTCTTATTTTATCTCCTGCTGCAGCAACCACTTCCATGCTGCCTTTAATGACTTGTTTAACAGTTACTTTCAGGAGCTCCCTCTCCTGGGGCTGCATCCTCTACCTCTCCCTTCCTGGAACCCATGCTGGCCAGGGTTACCTGCATGAGCCCACTTGCACTTATGCATGCAAAACTTAAAAATACAGAGTAGGTAACACCCAATGTCCCATCTTGGACAACAGGGTAAAAAAAAAAAAGTATCAATCAGTGCTTCCCTCCTTCTCCCCACAGCTGAACAGTTTTGAGATGTTTTTCCTAGAACTCTTCAGAAATTTCAAATGTTCATGAAGAGATGGAGCAACAGAAAATATATTTCATTTTCAGTTTGCAAACTGGCCCCTGTACACAAAGGGCCAACGGGAGACCAAAGGGGTTGACCACTCCATATTGTTAGGTGGCTTGTCTTGGGTGGATGCAAGATGAGCAGATCTCTGCACCCAACCACCAGAATCTTAAAAGTCTATATAGAAGCCTTAACAGGGTTTAGTCACATATACCATCCAGATGGTCTCAACAACGTATCACTCTCTCAAGGCTGCATCCTTGGAACAGCTCCTAGTGTGGGAATGGTGGGTGTAATTCCAAGGACAGGGGGGTGGGTGAGGAGCCTTTCATTAACCGGGTCCAGCTTGCAGGTCAACTGGTGATCATGTCCGGTTTTTAATGCAGACATTAATGCACTGCTGGTGGAAGTATAAATCCAATAACGGTAAACAAGTGCATACTTGATGACCCACAATTCCACTCCATAGCACGTAACACTTGCACATAGGCCTTAAGCAATGCTTCCAGAATATTTTGAGCAGCACTGTTCTTAAAGGCATATGAATCAGTCCAAATGGTCTTCCACAGAAGAACAAACAAATATTCATTCATTGTATACATATGCAGTGGAACATTATGCAAGAGAAAAAAATGAAAGTATAGTAGCTGCATGCATTGGTGTTTATGAAGTTCAAAAAAGTCACAGAAAAAGACATGCTATAGGATTTTATTCATATAGCACTAAATGTGATAAAGCTAAATACTAAATTGCTTATGTGGTAAAAGTATAAAGTAAAAGCAAGAGAATAAATAATAGAAATTTTTAGACCATGTGCATATCTAGGTTGAAGAAAGGATGGGGAGATCAGTGAGGCACATACATGGGGTTCTGAGCTGCTAATATTCTATTCTAATATGGTTAACAAGCACTCATTAATTTCTTATTGGTTAAATTGATATACCTCCCTTTTGTAAATATGCTGTATTTCATAATAAAAAATGTGGTTGTGAAGAAAAACAGCTTTAGGTTGGCGGTTTGCTCAGAGGTAGACTCGGTCAGATATAGACTTGCTTCTCTAGAGTAGAGGAAATCATTAACAATATTTATGGTCATTTGGACATAACCCCTTCTAGGGACCTAACTACACTGTGCTCCAATACCCATCACCGCCTCACCCACGCTCAGTAGTGTCTTCACAAAGTTAAAACAGTATACACAAGCCCAGTGGAAACTGAAAAATAGGATTTTAGCTGAGAAATAACCCACGGCCTTCAGGCCATGGGAGAGCCTGTGAAAGCTCCCTCCTAAACAGTGAGAGGCCTTGGATGCCTTGCACCTCTCCTCTCTCCATTGTGAACCTCCTAAATACCATCTTATTCCCTCAGTTCCACTGGCTGCCACATCCCTGGATTTTACTTCTTGGTCTGGCACTTTTAGGGTTGAAAATCTGTTTATGTGGTCTACCTGGCTTCTCCCCAGGATGCAGGTTCATATATTAATCCTTTATCTGCATTCCTTGCATGGCCCATGAACAAGTAATGCTCCAGCCCAGGGCCAGAACCTGCCCTGCTCTTTCATGAGGGAGAAAGGGGTATATGTACCGGCTTTAGCTTAGCTCTTTTAACTGTATATTCACATCATTTTTGTGATGCAAAAAACAACTAGCCTGGATGGAGCTGAGTGCAAATATTGGTCCAACTGCAATATCAAAACAATAAAGTTAATACTAAAGCTGTAAAGAATTTTTCTAGGATATGTACCTCTAAGTGAAATTATTGGATGAAACAAAAGCAAGAAAATAACTTTAAATTAAATGCGGAGATTATAATTCTTTTTTGTACAAATCAGAATTTCTCTAAATCTGTAGCTTTTTACATTTGGAAATAAGTGGATATTAAAAAAATGTATTTCTTGTTTTGAAAAGATAACTAGATCATTTTATATTCAATCTAACAATTTTTCCTAAAATGGGGTTTAATGTTGATGACCTTTTTCAATAGGTTGGGATGTAAACAAGGTCATATCTCTTTTATTTTTCAAATTGATTGCTTAAAACCTCACATGTTCTTACTAGTAGTATGTCCAATTTTTCCTTTTTGAGGGCTTTAGCTTGCATTAACCAAGGAAAAGAAATTTACTTGGTCAATTCTTCTTCCAGAATCTATGCACACAGAAGGCTAGAGAGTCTGGTTCTAATACCATGGTGTTGTCATATGGAGTCACAGTTAGACTTTGGTTGTCTGAGGTCTGATGGTTCCTTGTCCACTGCTGAGGTGAGGCCTTTGGTAGTTTGGATCCTTTGTGGGACAAAGGAGTATCCTGGTCTATGGTTCTAACTTTATCATTCTGTGTGTATGTATGTGTGTACACATGTGTATGTATTTTTAATGTTGCACTCACATTCTCAGCCCTTGTTCTTCCAAGTAGAATGGTACCTCCTCATAAAGGAGCACCTATTTATGAATCTAGTGATATAGGTTCAAGACATTTCCTTTGAGTGACTCCTTATTAGAAGTCTCCTAACATCTTTCATAAATAAATGCTTATCTGGGTTTTGTTTTTGCTTTTATTTTAAGTACAGAGAGAACTTAGACACTTAGGACTTGTTCCAGAGTTGGACTGCAGCTAGATTTTTGTGTAATTATTTCGAACTTTTCACCATTGCTTCTCCCACAGTTAATTTGACAATTACTAAAACATGGGCAAGCACCATAAACAGGTATCATAACAAACACATAATTCCTAGTAAACACTCATCTCCACAGTGAGTGGGGCTACAATAGATTAGCCTAGTAGCCCTGAGTCTTAAGTATGCCCTGGGCATCCGTTGGCCTGCTTTACCCAGACAGTGGAGAGTGTTAGTTAATTTGGTTAGTTAGTTGGTTGTATAGAAATAGGTTTCTTACATGAGATCATGATACATTAAAATGACATACAGGAAATTCCCTGGTGTTCCAGTGGTTAGGACTCAGTGCTTTCACAGCGGAGGGCCAGGGTTTGATCCCTGGTCAGAGAACAAGATCCCACAAGCTGTGCAGGGTGTGACCAAAAAACAAAAAAGGGCTTCCCTGGTGGCGCAGTGGTTGAGAGTCCGCCTGACGATGCAGGGAACGCGGGTTCGTGCCCCGGTCCGGGAAGATCCCACATGCCGCGGAGCGGCTGGGCCCGTGAGCCATGGCCACTGAGCCTGCGCGTCCGGAGCCTGTGCTCCGCAACGGGAGAGGTCACAACAGTTAGAGGCCCGCGTACTGCAAAACAAAACAAAAGAAAACAAAACAAAAACAAAACAAAACAAAACAAAAAAGACATATAAAGTATGACAGTACAAAAGATATCTGAACTAGGACATACTGGGTCCCTATATAATATCTTTCACTTAAGATGACATCACTCATCCCCGGTTAACACAGTAGTCTTACAAATTTTTGGTCTGTATTAGTATTCAGATCATGCTTTGCACAAAGTGACCTTGGTGTGTGATTTTTATAAATACTGCTTAGTCTGAAAGACTAAAATTCAAGGTGGAGATAAAGGCGACTAGCAATGCCAGAGCAAGAAAAAGGATGGGGCGGGGGTGGGGGGGGGAGGGGGTGTCAGTCCTGAGTGGAAGTCTACTAGCAGGAATAGAACAAAAGGCAATTAGCAGTGCTTGTCAACTCTTGTTCCTTCAGTATAACATAGCTTTAGGCCTCCTTGTAAAAAAACATTAGTTAGGAATAATGCAGTGATCTTGATGTTCTATCAATTTCAGATGACAGAAGAGAAAAATTTCAGCTTTACTACTTAACTGCATGGCCTTAGGTAAGTAACTCAAACTTTACGCAACTCAATTACCTCACCCGAAAAGCAGCACTGGCACCTTCCTCTTTGTGTGGCTGTATTCATTTAAGAAATTTAAAAAGCATGGGTAAAGCACCTAGAAAATGCTAGAATTTGATAGGTGCTCAAAAATTATAATTAATAATAATATTAATAAAATGATGTGCAATGAAATCTGATTTAGAGCTACTTACATTTCTCACACACTAGGTTATTAATACTCATGTGTCACAACTTTTAAGTCTCTGACAGTCCTTGACCAGTCATCTGAGTGATGCCCAGAGCATTTTCTCTCTTTCCCAACCTTCTAGCCAAACTTGACAGCACATCATAACAGAGTCTTATAATGGAACTCGCCTTCCCTCAAATTTAGATGAGATACCAAATAGAAAAGTTATTGACATGCCAGAGTGAAGGTGACAGAGACTCCCTCTTCCAATTACTGAGTTTACAAAGAAAAGAGTAGGATCAGTTCCATCTCTTGAACCCCTCAGCCTGATCAGCAACATAAAAAGAGACCTAGAATAGAAGCAGCACCCCTTTATAAAAAGAGTGGCTTTATACGTCCAACCTACAAAGAATTAATGCTAAATGAAGTTTGGAGCTTTGATTAATATATTGCAGCTGGACATTCTTATTTTTAGGCCGCACCGTGCTGCATGCGGGATCTTAGTTCCCCAACCAGGGATCAAACCCATGCACCGTGCACTGGGAGTCTTAACCACTGGATCACCAGGGAAGTCCCACAGCTGGACATTCTAATTGCTGAATCAAAATTATATTTGCCACCTAAACTGACATGGGACTCGTTATTACATGAAAGTGAACAGACACCTATGAGCTCTATAAGAGTTTTCAACAAAGAGTGGAGGAAGATTACTCGGCACTAAAAATGTTTAAAGGGACGTTGGAGGAAAGAAAAAAATTGTTGCCTTTTATTCCTTCCAATGTTTTTATAGTGGTAAAATACACATAACATAAAATTTACCATTTTAACCATTTATAAGTGTATGGTTCAGTGGAATTAAATTCATTCATAATGATGTGCTACCATCACCACTATCAATCTCCAGAACTCTTGTAAAACTGAAACTCTAAATCCATTAAACAGTAACTCCCCATGCCGGCCTTCCTCCCAGCCCCTGGCAACCACTACTCTACTTTCTGTAAGTTGCCTTTTGAATCATATTTTTTTCAAACAGACTTAAATTGTGGAATCATTTTTAACTCTTCACTCTTTAGTATCACATACCTTGGTTGTTTCCAAACAGGCCTTGCATGTTTTTCTATACAATGCTTTTCCAAACTTTTTCTTCTTATGGAGTCGTTGTCAAATAAATTATTGAAAGTATAGTCAACTCTAACTAAATCTAGAGAAATTTCTCTATTTCTGATCTCTTTCCATTTAAAGCACCATTAATGATTACCACCAACACTATCCTCGTTTATGTACACAATTTACTATCTTAACATTTGTTCTGATACTACCCAGAAGGGATAATGGGAAGGCAAGAAACCCATTACAAGACCAAACATTGCAGCATTAGCAGATATGATGAGAAACTTGGACATAGTTGGAAAACCATTTGAAAGAGTGAAGGGAAAATGGAGTGGTGAAAAAGCCACTTCAATAGTGAAGAAGTCTGGCTGAGAGCAGGGATCAAAGACAGAGTGAACGTTTTGCACTATAGATTCAGCAATCCTATGTCTGGATTTTGCAGGGCACTCTTGATTTTTAATATTTTGCCTTGTTGTTCCTTTAGAACACTTAGTTGGTCAGACCTTGTGTACTAAATTTTGGTTTGATGACATGTTGATTGGAATGGATCTGGCTTGGTAATGGCAAAACCAGCCCCATATTCAGTAAAACAGCAGTAGGAATATTATCCCAAAATACACAGACAGTTTTCAGTTTGGGGAAATTGCTCACACCCAAGTGAAATTTGACTGTACATCAGGGAAAGAAGGTTCTACATATTTCCAGGGGAGAGACAAGGATATTCACCAGTATTTGATGTCATACAAATAATTGAGTATGGGCTGTGTGTGCTGTGTGGTGCTCTGTGTGTGTGTGTGTGTTTCAATTTGATTTACTGCTTGCTTATTAAAAAAAATAATAAGCCAGAACGTGGATCATGTGAGAGACTAAATATGACAACAGCAGAAAAAGAAATAAAAAGAGATAAGATTTTTAAAATGGGAAAAGGTAAATCATGTACATATACTTTAGAAATGGCTTTTGACTGTTTTAACCACTCTCTCCGTTTTTCTCACTGGACTTAGGGAAAGGGAGTAAACAGCAAAAAACATCGGGAAAACACCATGAGTTTAAAAGAATATGATAAATGAAAGTAGAATTAAGAAGCATGGCGTAACTGAAGGGATTTTGCAGCAAGTCTATCAATATTTAAAATCACACCCTTTAAAATAATTTCTATTTTAGTTTTGCTGACTCCAAAGAACAACTTTAATGTATTTACTTTTTCTTACATTATTTGACCCTGTACTCAGACACTTGCGCAAAGAATGAAAACCAGATTTGGGTTTTCTCCTAAAAAGAAGCCTGTTTCTAAGAGAGAAATGTACTCCAGGAAAGGCCTGAGAAACAGCAGCACACACTAATTCAGTCAATGAAAAAATATGTTAAAAAAGATTAAAAAACCCAAAGCACAAAAACACACACAAAATATGTGGTCTCCCTCCTGGACACACACAAAGTATTAAAATGTATGACCAAAGAAATGTCCAGAAATTGATATGAAAGTGACAGTGAATTGGTAAAAAGGTTCAAAACATGTTGAGAAAAATTGCAAAAGATATTGAATAGAATATATTAGAAAAATGTACTTCTCTGAATGTGTTTAAGAATCTGCTTTATCTGTCTTGCTTTATCAAAATTGGTGATATCTTGTCAAGAAATAATAAAGGGTTATCAGAAATCACAGCTTCACTTAGTTCACTGTAGGGTGATGGTGTCAAAACATAGAATGGTGGCGTCATTCACCCCAATTCTATGCCAGCTATGAAAAATTGGTCCCTACAAGGGTTACTAGCCTGTCCTTCAGTCTCAATTGTCAACTCTAATAATCAATAACTTTTATTTATCTTCTATATTTTCCCCTGACCTGCCAACTATTTATATATAATTGAGCTTTTATAATTTTTAAAGTAAATTTCATTTGTCTTTCACTTTAGTTTTCTCTTCATCATACTGAAAAATCCTGTATCCGTTCACTCCACACATCATGTCCCCTGGATAAACTTTCCCAAATGACATCTTTAGCTTACTCTCGCCTCCACAGGCTGCTTATGTTCTCAACACTGTTCACTGGCACACCATTTTTTGTTTGTCAGTTCATCAATTAAGAATAGTATATGTGAGTTTCCCAAATCTAATAACTGGGTTGGCTAAAGATAAGGAATTTAGAAAGAGTCTGGAGATCAAATGTCAAAGTGGCCTGAGTTTGAAAGCACAACAATGCAGCTTCATCCTCTTACTTTACCTACACATATCATTTCCAGGCCTGTGACTCTCTGTATTTGATGGTCTTTATCAGTGTCCTGCTGTACTTTGTTCTACGATGCTCTTTCAGATGACTAGGCTAATTGAACTTTTGCCTTTTACTTCTTGATCCTTAGTAGTTTATTTATGTGCTGTGAAGTTGCAATAAATGTCTCAAAATGAATTCAGAAAAAGCCAGGGGTCACTCTTAGTGTTCCTCAGTCTTAAAAGTTGCTTTTTAATGTGCACTTGAAGAAGCATCATCATTTGTCTTCATCAGTCAGTTAACACATCTTCAGACTCTTGGGACTACACTGAGAATGACAGCTCTCAGAAGCAGGTGAAAAAACAACAAAAAAAGGTGGTTTAGAACTATTGAATCAAGAAAACCCTGATGACCATTATGGAGTAATCATTGCCAGTGGGATCAAAATCAGTGACAATTAGAGCCTGCTGAGAAGTGGACATGAAAGAAACTCCATTCTCCTGGTCACCACATAATGCATTGAAGAGTAAGGAAGAAAATGGTGATTTTTAAAAATTCTCTTAGCAGCTGCTTTCATGCAGCTACCTGCAGTAGAGGTTGAGCCCTGAGAGACCTGAGAAGATGATGTAGATCAGGCGCTTCCCAAACTTTAATTTGTACACTGATCACTATGGATCCCACTAAACTACAGATTCTGACTCAGTTAGTCCAGGGAGAGGTCAGGAATCTGCATTTCTAGCAAATTCTCAGGTGACTCCAGTACTGCTGGCATCTGTGGACCACAGTTCGAGGGGCAAGGATTTAGAGCCATAGGAATGAGCAGATGGATAGAGAAGGAAGGGTTGGGACTGACAGTGAGAGAAGAGAGGACAGATGCGGGCTCTGATGAGACAAGCAAGATGTGGAAGTCTTTCCTCTTTGCAGTGTAGCACCCTTCCCTCATGACTCCTTAAGTCATCAGAAAAGTTTCATAAATTCAAAACTATACGGTGCTACTTGATGTGTTTTTCCTGGAAATTTGGTGAGGGCTGACATTTGCACCTAGGTTGGTTAGGGGTAGAATTGAGCATTTGACTAGATGCAGAACCAGATACAGAGAAGAACAGAAGCAGCAAGGATTTGGGAAAGGATTTTGGATTCTGAAGGATCATGAAATTATAGAGTTAAACAAAGTTTCCCTAAATCTCCTAGGGACAAGAAGGCCTTAGCTGACATCTGGCTTATGCTAATATAATAATTATGATTAGTGCTTACCATATGCCAGACATTACACGTTATATAGATTACCTCATCAATCCTCACAACAACTCGATGACATAGGTATCACCCTATTTTATAAAGAAGGGATCTGACGTTAATGGCAAGCCCAAATCCATATACTCAGTAGGTTCCAGAGTGATTATCTTAACATTGGTCTGGCTGAATAAAACAATCCCCATTCTTGTTTACCAAAGACCAGAAAGCCTGAAAGGAAAGAGGGGAAAATGTGAAACAGGTAAAGTTGAAAAAAATGATTCAGGGAATGACAAAAAGCTCTGATCTTCATATTGTTCTGATATTTCTACCAATATCTGTTTGGACCTGAATGAACTGACATTTTGAATTGTGACAAACTACTGATGAATCATGCAGTACTCACTAACTTTACCGACAAATTTTAAAAGGTGAAATCTAGAGCTGAGAGTTACACTGGAATACAATTCCTAAGAGGATCTTTTTTCCACTAGCCTCAATCCCCCAGCATTGCTGACATTTAAGACCACCTTTTGGAAATTCCAGAGAGAAATCGCTTAGCTGCTTTCTTCTACTTGGAAGTGTGAATATAAGTTGCTCCAGGTTCCCTCCTTTCTACTTAATCCTTTTTTAATTTCAGCCTTTCCTTCAATTAACTTTGAGCCATTGCTATACTTGAGATGTATGAATTGGGGTTAATTTTTTTTCCATTGTGAGTGTGAGTGAGGGCTTCAGGCCACAAAACAGAGAAGGGATCCACACTTTCTAATGAAAGAGAACTTTCTTACACTACAGAGTCCCTATTAGGAGAGTGCTTGTAAGGGTTTCCAGTTACAACAATTTTAAGACCATCTATGTTACAAAAAATAAACACATGGGAGAGGATAAAACAGTGCCAACCATCATGGATGAAACTATTTTTGAGATGAAAAACTGACACTCTTGCAGTCTAATTTGGGAGGGGAGGTTCTAAGCAGGCACTTAGAATTTTTCCATCAAGTCACAGGTGTCTTCATTTAAATGTCCAAGAGTAAAAGTTCTCTGAAAACCCAGCAAGAAGTGCACAAAGATGGCTTTAAACTGAAATCTAAAGTCACAGAGAAAGCTTAGCTAATGGGTTCCAAAGAGAGCAATGGAAAATGTGAACAACTTCCCATGATGATTCCTAATGATGATGATCCATCTCTACTCTAACTTCCCTTGACTTGTGTTTAAGTCAAACCCAAGTCATGATTCAACACTAGTCCCCTTCGAGCTTCACCAAGCAAAATCTAGACCTGGTCATCCTACCCCTTTATTTTTGAGGCTTCCATTGTTCCAATTTTGATTTAGTCCTCAAGCGTGGGGCACACCAGGAGAGATGTAGAAATGATGTATCCTGATGATGATGGCCAAGGATAACTGAAATGCCACTAGGATGAGAATATGTGGGTAGGCATGCATTTGCTTCAGGGTAACTGAAAGTTTCAATTTATAGTTGTAGAAACAAAGAAACCAGAAGTTTAAAAATGCAGGCATATACTCCAATAAAATGTTTTTTAAAAATGCAGTCATGGGGCTTCCCTGGTGGCGCAGTGGTTGAGAGTCCGCCTGCCGATGCGGGGGACACGAGTTCGTGCCCCAGTCCAGGAAGATCCCACATGCCACGGAGCGACTGGGCCCGTGAGCCATGGCCGCTGAGCCTGCGCGTCCGGAGCCTGTGCTCCGCCACAATGGGAGAGACCACAACAGTGAGAGGCCCGCGTACCATAAAAAAAGAAAAAAAAATGCAGTCATGAAGTACAAGAAGTGCTTATACTTACTTGGTCATTTCTCCACAAAGCTCTAAGTGAATACAAATAAAATATAAAAGTGGAATAAAACTTGTGCCATAATTGATTTTGTTAAGAAAATAGAAGCTTGAAAAAGAGATGGAAGAGGCATTTAGAATTAATCCCACTGGGAATATTCTGATTTTCCCTGTATTTCTAGTTCCCGGGCATCTGACACACTTCTTTCATTACAATAAACATATTTACTTTAAAACTAATCATCCTTCAACTCCAGTGGCCTCTTGTGTTTTCCCTTTCATGATTTATTTCCTTTCTCTGTGGGCAAGTAAATTATTATGGTCATAGGCACTATTATGAAATAAGAAGTAACTTGAAGTCAAAACTCACACATAATGTGAAACAATGGATGTGCTCTTATTGACTTAAATCTAACAGATTCAATATTATACATTTTTAAATCATAAAAGACATTAGAAAATGATTGAATATAGTTATTTGGATGTGGAATTCTTCATTTTCATCAATATTCTTTTCTTAAAAGAGCAGAAGTTGTAATTATTAGTCACAATTATTTGTGATAACTCTAAGCCAAGAATTTTGTGACAACAGAAGAAATCTCAATAATGCAATACAGAACACACCATAACCTGGAACTCTCTTGGACCTTATTAATTATCATAAATAGCAGGCAGGACTTACTGTATCGTGGTTTCACTCACATCAGAATCCTTCTAGCATGGACCTCGAGAATGGAATTATAGTAAAGAGAGTAAACCACTGAAGTAGTCTTTGTTTCTAATTTCTAAAGTATTTTGCTAACATTATTATCTGTTACACTGGACAAACAGCTGGTGGATATTTCTAATCTTTTAACGGTTGCTTCATAATTTTCTCCTCCATTCTGTTTCTTCCTCTCTATAGCAAACTAGTGCCTGCTCTAGGAAGACCTTTCCAGCAGCTGGAAAGAGAAGCATGACTTAAAATTGCAGAGCCAAATTGCCCTGTCCCTGATGGATAAAGCTTACTTTATATGCATAGTGACCTGGATTCAGAAAAACTGGATGACACCTCCCCACTGCCTACCTAAAGAAGGGGCACAGGATTGACATTGACCAGAGGCTGCTGTGACAGTGACAAGTTTGGTGACTTGAACAGTGTATGAGATTTTCTGGGATGATTCCTGAAAACAGTACATCATTTCTCCCTTCCTAACTGATTACATCCCTTCTGAGTGATCCCAAAGGACTGAACCTTAGTAGTTGTACCTTTCAACTGCTAAGCAAATGTAGAGATGGTGCCCTTGCTAACAGGCTGTGAGCAGACAATGTGACATTTACTCCTCTTTATTCTCTCAAGACACATTCAAAGTCTGGAACGTGCTCCCTCCTCACCCCCCCATCTCTTCCATATCCTCTACCTCCCACCATGACACTTCCCTACTTTTCTGAATGAACTTCCCAGTCTCTTCCATCTGACTTCACCTCTCACATTGCTGCCCTGTTTTTCTGGTCTGACGAATGCAAGCCTGAGGCAGATCTCTTCCTTTACTTCAGAGTCTGGGAATGACTCCTTCCTGCCTTTCCCTGATTATACAACTCAGGCAGAGTTCCACGTCAGAGTTCTATGACTAATTCTCATGGAGCTCCTATACCATGGGATAGAATTTGGGCCCTTAGCCTTTGCCTCCCTGAGGTCTAGGGAGAGGGGCGACCATGGTGATATGGTGCCCAGGCTAGGTTCAGGTGAAAGAGGGGGTGTCTGGCTTTTGTGTGGCACCATAATGAAGGGCCAAAAAGTCACCACTTCTAAGAGATCTCTAGTAAATTCGCCTAAGCAAGGGACTCTTTCTTCACAGTTCAATGTAGGCCCATATCATTTCTCAGTTATGGGTCTTTTTTTTTTTTTTTAATTTATTTGGCTGCGCTGGTCTTAGTTGTGGCATGCAGGATCTTCATTGCCATGTGTGGGATCTTCGTTGAGGCATGCGGAATCTAGTTCCCTGACCAGGGAACCAACCTGGGCCCCTTGCATTCAGGTGCGGAGTCTTAACCACTGGACCACCAGGGAAGTCCCTCAGATATGGGTCTTTTTCAATTCTTGTTTCTACTCCCCTCCTACACACACACACACACACACACACACACACACACACCTTAGCTGTCACCTCCCATCCTACTTCCAGCCAGATACCTTTTTTGTTTTTTGGTAGGTTTTCATTCAATATTAACTATGAATCTCTGCTCCACCGTTTCCCTTTTTAGAGTAAATGCAGGTCCACTATCCCTTATATGAAACCTCTGGGGCCAGCTGTATTGAGGAACTTTTTCAGATTGTTGAATGATGCTATGGTTCATATGTTGTAAATTAGACAACACCCAACAGGGTTTGTGGCTCCATATTTTTTCACACTAAGTGGGATAAACCAAAACCATACATAGCCTCACATCAGTTTGTAATTGTTTTTTGTTTTTTTATTTGTTTGTTTTTACCAAATGAGTTTGCTACAAACTTATGAAAAGGAAAAAAAAAAACCCTTCTGTCTTGAGAGCTTTTTGTATTTTTAAAATGAGGATTAAGGATTGGTGATCTGTATTATGCTGTGCAAATTCTAGACATATTAAAAGAGGAATGGAGTATTTTAGGAGAATTTGGCTTTTTTGTTGTTAAAAATGCCTTATTTTTCTAATTTTTGAGACAGTACAGAGACAATTTTATAGGTGGTACAATGAAGGATGGAGTTGTTCAAGTAAGCAGTTTAGTACAAGCCGGAAAAATGAAGCAAGGGGAGGGTGGGGCCGGAGGAGGAAGGAAGCCCAAACTAGATGGAACCAAGATAAAGAAAATACTGGCAGACTGGGACTGGAACTTATTAAAGGGCAAGTGATAGAACTTGGAGAACAAAAAGATAACTTTGAGGGCATAGTCAAGAAATATTCTTAAAAATTATTTTCAAATGTACCTTATAAATCCATGAACATATATCCAGGTAAAAGAAAGATATCCCAAGCCTGGTCCTCCCTATTAATCGTCCTGGTTTATAACTTTGCAGTGTTCCATTAGGAACTGTTTTCAAGGATAAGCATGTAAGCTTCTTTCTCCTTGGAAGGTTGGGAGGCCAAGAATCCTGTTGGAAGTTAGAGGTTCCGGAGCTCAGAGTGCTCTAGCATTCTTTGTTAAGTGCGGTAAATATCACGATGGAGAGGTAGGGGAACAAATGTAACAAAACAATGGGTTTTTATTTCACATTGAGTTGGTTCTTATTCTCGTCATTTGACACTAACTCAACTGTTTCTTGCATTCAAAATGTTGCTTCAGTCAAAATGTAGTCAGCTCTATGGAAAGGTGATTAGAAGAAAAGAAACTGTTATCCGCAAAAAGTATGAACTCCTGCAGCGTTGAGGATGGTGTTTCATTAAAAGAGAGAAGGCATTTCTTCCATTCTTCAGATCTTAACCACTATTTTCGGGTTTCTTCCCAACTTTTTCAGACAGTGAAAGATCTGGGAACACCCCTACCCCCAATGAACTATCAATAAGTTCTTTCTTTTATAGGAAAAAGGGCAAGTAGTCAGAGATACAGGAGACAGATAACCTACCAATCACAAGCTGAACTATAGTCAGTTACAAATTGCAAAGTCCGTTTCAATGGGAGTTTATTCCTCATGTACAGGGGGAAAAAATAGAGCGTCTCCTTAAAAACAGAGACAAGGTTGAACTGGGCTGAATCCTTAGCCCCAAGCACACAGTAAATATGCGTAGATTCATTACTTAAAGATATGCCACTTTTCCTATGCCAGGCCCTGGGCTAGGTCTTCGGGGCACAGGAAAAGGTTAATGCAATGGAGGGATTCAGATCCCACTTGGCATAATGTAAAGCCGAATGAATAAAGGTTTTAAATAACGTACAAAGAACACAGCAGCGGGGAAGCAAGTACGGTTTACATCACATTTTGTGGGAGCTCTCATTCCCATTTTAGCTCCTGCGTTCTTTCGTTTCACGCCGCCCTTCCTAGGGGGCGCGAAAGGAGGCGAGCCCAGAGAATAGAAGCCGCAGTAGGCCGGCGGGGAAAGTTAGGAAATAGGGAAAACTGGCGGGAGGGGGCGGGAGGGGGCGGGGGGGGGGGGGAAGAGATCGCGTCCAAGACTGGGTCCATCCTGAGTTTGAAAAGAGAACAAAATGCCTTTTGTCACTTTTCTCCACCTTCTTCCAAATCCCCCCGGGATGAGAAATTGGCGGGGCGGGAGGGGGTGTGTTACATCGCTGAGAGAGAACCTCTCTTTGCTCCAATGGCCACAGCCCAAGAAACCTAGGAATCTACAGCTGACGCCTTCTAGAAAAGGACCCACCCCAGCTCGCTAAGAAAAGGAAATCCACGTGACGGGAGGGGGTGGGGGCGGGAAGCCAGGCGACCCCGGAGCGAGCGCGGCCAGGGGCGGGGCCGGGGGCCGGGCAGCTTCGAGGAATTGCCCAGCGCAGCGGTTCTGGGGCGGAGGGCTCGCATGGGGCTATGTGCGCGCAGCACACTAGGGTAGAGGACTCAATGCGCGCGCACAGCGCACGGTGGGCAGAGAGAGAGCGGACCCATTCCGCGCGCACCGGGCAGGGGTGGGGCGGGCGCAAGCCTCTCGCGCCGGGAGCCTGGAGCCAGGAGCCGGAGCCTGACGTCTGCCCGCGTGCTGACCGCTGCCCCTCCCCGCTCGGCACCGCCTCCCGCAGCCGGGGAGGGGCCGGGGCGGAGCGAGCGAGCGGGGCAGCGCCCGGGCGGAGCGGGCGCGGGCAGAGCGCTGCGCTGGGCCGGCGGCGAAGGTCCACGGCGGGAACGGCGTCGCTGCGGCTACCTACGACCCGGTCCCCGGCCGGCCGCCCTTCAGATCCACCTTCGTGGCGCGGCGGATAGCGCGCGGATCCCCGAGGGAGCGAGTCCACGCGCGCGGCGGCTCGGCTGCTTCCCTCCGTGGGAGGTCGGGCTCCCGGCTCTCCGGACCCGCCTGGCATCCTAGTCTCCGGCGGGGCGGGCCGGCTGCGGCGCCCGGGACATGGCTTCGGCGGGCAGCGGCATGGAGGAGGTGCGCGTGTCGGTGCTGACCCCGCTGAAGCTGGTCGGGCTGGTGTGCATCTTCCTGGCACTGTGTCTGGACCTGGGGGCCGTGCTGAGCCCGGCCTGGGTCACGGCCGACCACCAGTACTACCTGTCCCTGTGGGAGTCCTGCCGGAAACCCGCCAGCTTGGACATCTGGCACTGCGAGTCCACACTCAGCAGCGGTGAGGGCCCGGCGCGCCGCGACCCCTGCCTCCCGCCCCGGACCTCCCCGCGCCCCGCTGCCTGGACAGCTACCGCCTCTCCTTCTGTGTCCCCCACCCTAGTCCGCCCCCTCCATCCTGGCCCTTCGCGGATCCTCGGGCTCCAGCCAACTCCCTGATCTCCACCCCTCACCTCTCCCCAATCCTGGTCGCCAAACCCAGTACAATGTCCCACGCCCTCTCCAACCGTGGCCATTCCTCGGGCTCTGGAGTAACACGTATGCTATTTTGGGTAATTGTTATCATTTAAGGCGAGAACCATGTGGCTGTGTTGAAAATGCAACGCCTTCCACACCCGCGTTAAAAAAGACACAAGCAAAAGCGCCCCAACTCCCACCAGGATGCTGTGGGTTCTGTCTGCCTTCCCCACTTCTCTCTCAAGGAGGAATGTGCCTGAGTTTACCTCTGAGTGCCCCCGTTTCTGCCTGTTCTACTCCACTTTACCTGGGTTTTCCCGTGAGTTTCGGTTTGGATTTTAGTTCCTTAAATTTTTGAGCGATGTGAAGAGTTGGGAGAGGGACAGGCTTTAATTTCCTTGCCTTTTTTGGTGACACCGTCCTTGGTTGAGAGTTGCTCTTCTTTCTTTCCCACTCCAGATGCCTCTTCAGTCCTCCAGATCTTTTTTGCTCTTCTGCATGAGGTACTCACAGATGCCTGGAAAGTTGTGGCTTATTCAGCCAGCCCTGGAAACAGCAAAGGGATGGGGTGGACGACGGAGAATTAGGTAGTCACGGAGGGCCTTTACCGCTTTACTCTCTCCTTGAGCTCCGGTTGCCTTCCCCTGCCCTCCCAATGTGTACGCCCTTAGCAGAAATCTGACAACTTCCGATTTCTTGCTGCAAACCCCTATTCCTCGCTAATCTTGATTCTTCAGCTGCTGGTGTCAGTGCAGAGAAAGGGGAATAAAAGGCAGAAGACCAGGCTGTGATTTTATACACTTAAACGCGCACCCCTGAGAAACTCATTAAATTCCTTCGTGACAGTTCCCTGTCTTCTCTGGGACTATTTATAAAGCCTTACTGGAAACGTGTCAAGTTCCAGGCAAGTTGAAATAGGACAAAGAGCCACAAAAATCAGATTTGCTTTTGTCTTTGGTTTCTTGTTATAAAAGAAATTAGTGCACTTGGTTTAGTTTCTTCCATAAATTTGTCTGTTTACAAAAGGCTTTTTCTTTGATATTACCTCAAAATTTCCATTGAAGGATTTCGTCTTTGTTGCTTAATTTACTGTGGAGGGGACTGGTTGGCAGCGGGAGGTCAACATTTAGGTCTTTTAATTCTTTCAGGGTTGGTTGTTTACAACTAAAGATAAAATAAATTGGTAAAATGCCTTTCTTCAGTAACCAGGGGATCCAAATAAACTTTGGAGAAAATATGCTTTCTTTCCCCTCTCCAATAGAAATGGAAATTTATGTAGGAATGCCAGCTCCAGCACGTCTCCTTAGCAACGTGAATCTTTTGCCCCTTTCTCTCTGTCTCCTGAAATAATAGCCCCCTGATTGCATAAAGACTTTTCAGATAGGTAGGAGAAACAAGCTTCAACTCCCATTTTCTTTTCAGGCCCGTATCCTTTTCTCTCGGCCAGGAATGTGGGGAATGGGGAGAAGCCAGCTCGAGTTTGTGGCGCGTCTGCAGTGTTTGCTAATCTTTCCTTCATTGCCTCCATACCCATTTATCTTTGCTTTTTTCCTCTCTAAGCAAGGAAATAGGGAGACACAAGCTTAATGCAAATATAGTTGTAATAGGACTCTGCAAGGTGAAAATCGGAGGCTGGTACAGCTTCTGATTTTTTCTTCTAAACCCGTTATTCTACCCTCTTGCTGAAACTCATACTGCAGCATTTATTTCTTGTTGCGTTCCTGAAAATAAAATAGCTTTCATCCTAGAAAAAGTATACTTCAGAAGCAAATTGGGCTGGTGGAAATGGTTTTGTTGGAGGCTATCTGGAACAAGTTATTGACTTTCTTTATGTAGTAGCAGTTCATTTTTCCTCCCCAAGGTGGTGGTGGACGGGGAGGATGCAGGAGGAAAGGAAACAAAATCTGGAAAATCGCTCATCTCCCCACTTTACAAAGTCTATTTTCTTACAGTGTTCGGTGCACTTGAAGCTTCTGTGCACCAGTATTCTGAAACAAGGGGGAAGCTTGAAGTGAAACGAGCAATGTTTTCCTTGCCCGTTCCAAAGGGCAGGCAGCTTTTCTCAGTCTGTTTGCTGTGTTGAATAGCAGAAAGCAGGGAGGGAAATGTCTTCTCTGAAGATTTTAAGAGATCCACTTCTTTGTCTCGAAATGAATTACCTCAGGAGGAACCACCAAGGACAGTTTTACTGAAGGCCCTTTACCAGCATCTTCAGGGCTTAATTAAAAACCTTTGTCTTAATTAGAATTGAAACTGCTGTGAAGAGGCAAGCTTGTAAATACAGAAGGGAAATTTCAGGAATGTTTCTACCGATGACAATATGTCCTACTTAGGCCCAGTTCCTAGGGAAACTTTCCCCTCAGCCATTATTTTTAAAGCCGCATTTTAATTTTGGTACCAAATGTGCATCGTTTGCCGCTTATAACCTGTTTTATGGTTTTAAGCAAAAGCAGCAGAACCATTCCTTTTGTGTCCTGGTGTATTGTAGGTTGCGTCAGCACTTCTAAGTAGGAACCAGTAATCCGGGTGTCAGTCAACTGTAATGCTTTTCTCCGGTGTCCCAATTCAGTGTATGGGGGACTATCCAGGCATTCATCCTTAAGCTGTAAATTTCCCAAAAAGACAAATGAGAAAATGGCTAATAGACTGTCATTCGCGGTGGAAACAGGAAAAAAATAAATTAATTAAGTATGCTTGTTAGGAAGTTTAGAATAGGTGGTACTCACATGGCTGCTGGCCACAGAATTTCTAAGGATGATTTTGGCAGCCTTTTAATACATCTTAAATATTATTTTTAAATGATAGTAATGTTTTAGACTTTTGCTTAGTCGCATTTAGTTTTGATAACTTTTTTCCTAGAATATAATTATAGGGTTTCACAGCCATAGCAATTATAAGAGAATCCTTAGTACAAATAGGATTACTCAAGTGTATACAGAAAGCTGACACCTTAAACTTGACTTCAAACGTACTGTATAACCTCTAGGGTAATTTTATACTTCTTTAAAATTTATAAATACGTAGCTATTTCATATAAATCAGATTGCTTTTTTGACGTCTGTGTTATTTACTGACTAAGCAAAATGTAAGGGTGTGCAGATGGCCAAATGAACACAATTTACTGAGAGCAATTTTGGGATATAACAAGTGGCATTTATCCAGCTTTCCATCCACAAAATACTTGATTAAATAGTTGGTTCCTTTTTCAAGGAATATTAACATTAGCGCACTGTCCTAAAAATAGCTGCATTTGTAACGAGTCACTGGCAGTTTTGAAATGGCAGTGCGCTGTAGGCTAATAACAGGTGAATATTATTATTTTCAGTTGACAAGGGGTTCTTTTAAGAGTGCTTTGTATGTAGCTCATTTTTTAAAAACTGTGATATAAAAATCCACTTTAAAAGGCATTATAAGAAAACCTGTCTTAGGTGGTAGTTTAAGATAAACGGAACTGCCTAAACACCTGCAAATCTTAGAAAATCTGAGATACAGTGATTCTGAGTTCAGATGTGTATCATCTGTGCATATTTTGAATCCATATCTTAATTGGGAAATGTAATTTCATTGGAAAACTTTGCAATGTGATTTACTCCAGGGAAAGTTCAGCTTGTTGCTTGAAATGAGTTGATATTGATGCATGTTTACAAATAGCTCAGCAAGCCTGGAGGTCACAACAGTTATACTCTATTCTGGCTTCCTAAGAAAGAACAGAAGTAGAACAAATGGAATTTTTTTTAACCTATACAGCGTAGACTGGTGGAAAATTATTCAAAGAGCAGCACTTAGCACCAAAACTTTCTTGATTAATAATCCAGAGAAAACCCAGTATAACATTTCAAGATCTTGATGATGATTTCCTTTTAAGGTCTCCTAAGACTCTGAAGTTCCCCAGATTGATTTTTACAAAGGACATTTTAATCTGTGGGCAGATATAATTCCTCTTTTGTTCACATTTGTAGAATGATTGTAATCTCCAGGGAGCCATTTAGATCAATCTTTGTCAGCTAAGGGATTTGATGAATATGTGAGAAGCCTGGCCTTTCATAAAACCTTTCAAAACAAAACCAAAACAAACAAAAGCATATCTCAAGCAATAGATTTTGCCCGCTGTCAGGAATAAATTTGAAGAATCACTTTCAGGTTTCTGCTTAATACTAAGCCCACTTAGTGAGACCGCAAAGTACTGCTGGATATATCAGTGAAAAGGATTTTAGGTGCTCCAAAATAAGTCCCTGGATTATATTACCTAAATATCACAGTAAACTTCTTTATGAACGCTGATAAATTATAACATAATCCTCTAGGAGGGCAGAGTAGTGTTGTGAAGAATATATGAGGCTTTGGATTCAAACTGCCCTGAACTTGACCACTTACCAATCATATGACCTCATACAGCTTACTGTCATCAGATGATTTGTCATGAAGATTAAATATGCAAACATACCTGCTCATTAGGGTTGCATTTCTTCCTTATATATTCAGAGAAGCAAACCCAAAGTGATAATTTTTTTCAATAATTGAGGACTTTTTCCTCCTTAAGTGGTAAACTTTTTTTGCATTGAGTGATGAAGTGTGTTGTTAGTCTCAAATTTAAATTTTGATATGTACTTCCCAGCATTTAACAGTGCTCTTGGTAAATCATGATCACAAATTTATTGTCTAATAGCTACCTTTTATTCAGTACTACTCCAGGCCAGACATCTCTATTATTCCCAGTGTTGAATAAACTTGCAGTTTAGCTAATGTTATCTCCATATATTATTGAGGAGACCAGGTATTTTTGTAAGTTTACCAAGTTCTCAATCAGTGGTAGGGACAGGTTTTCTCCAAGAGTGTTCCAGTTATTAATGCTGGAAAACAAACCAACCCCAAAGTTAGTGGTGTCAAATGACAGTTATTTTTTTATGCTCATGACTTTTGTGGGTCAGGAATTCAGATAGGGCATAATGAGGATGGCTTGTCTCTGCTCCAGGATGTCTGGAGCTGGAGCTGAGGGTGAGTTGAATGGCTGGAAACTAGAACATCTGGAACTGCAGGATCTTCTTCCAAATGGTTTCACAGGGTTTGACTTATTGTTGGGAATGGCTGGGAGGCTGGACTCGGCTGGGACTGGCCTTTCTAGCATGGTGGTCTCAGCATAGTTGGACTTCTTTTCTTACAGGATGAGTAGTTTTGCTGAGAGCAAGGGTTCAAAGAGAACCAGTCTCTGTCTGAACCAGCCTGGGAAATCACAGAGGAGCCATATGTATAGTCCAGATTCCAGGGGAGGAGAATTGGGCTCTACTTCTTGATGGAGCAGTGGCAAGGTCACATTGTAGAAGAGCATGTAGGATAGGAAATGCTCTTGGGCCACATGTGCAAGTATATAGTCTGACACTGGAGTCTAGCCGGAAATCTGCATTCTTTCTTTATTGCCTCTGAAGAACCAAGACAACTACATAGCTTCTTTCTTTAAGAACTTTGAATCAATTGTATAAATAACATTTGGCTGGGGCAAAAACTGCCCTCAACCAACACATGGCTTTAATGATTAGTCACTTGTATGGGATTACTCTAGATTTGGAATCAAATGACCTCAAAAACTTAACCTGTCTACAAATAGAGAACGTTTTTCTCTCTATATATTCAACCTTAGGTCATTTTTGGATTATAGTCTCAAATGATCAAGGATCAAACTGATTAAGAATCTGAACTCTTAATTTGCTACTTCATGCTTCATGATAAAATTTTAGCCTTTCTTAGAAGGTTTTGTATGAGTCTGACAAGATGGTTTGTACATGAACACTAAAATGTAACAATTCCATACAGGAGCCAAGTTTTGTAGTGCTAGAAAGGTATGAGAATTGCAGGGATGTTTTTTGTTTGCTTGTTTTTTCATTATTTTAATAACATGATTCTTCTCTTGATAATTGCCCATATGTTGAGTCACAGAATCACAGCACATTTGGAGTAGAAAAGATTTTAAAAAATAATCCTGCCCGATTAAATTGATTGCATGGACAAGAAAAATAAGGCAAGACAGAATATTAAAGACTCAATAGAGAGATTGTACTTAGCCATAGTATTTTTGCAGGGTGGGTTTTCAGAATTTCCAGTAATATTGCAGATAACTATCTCTTGGTATTTGAAGGATTGTTGAATACTATCATGTATGGAATTTTCGATGAAGAAGTTAAGGACTGCATGTGAAACAGCTGTCTACTTTTTAGAAGATTATTTATCATCCAAGATTTGATTTCCCATAGAATTTAAAGAGTCTTCAAATAGACTCATTTATGTTGACAAGTCCATTAAGTTTTAGATGTTTTTTATCATCAAATTTTACATTGTTACCGTGGCTAGTCCTTAAAAATCAATGAAAACTTCTTTTTCTTTAAGTTTCTCTATGATAGGGTTCTTTAAAACAACTGCTTGACTTTAAGTTGAAAAACACTTCCAAAAGTCTGTGGAAGCCAGCCATGTAAGTTTCTTAACTTGATTATATGCATATAAATTTCACTGGATCAACTTATTACTGCATTCTGACTTTATTTTTTTAAAGATACATTTATTTATCAAGAGACTGATTTTTCCTATCAACTTATTACTGCATTCTGGGGGACGTCCCTGGTGACACAGTGGTTAAGAATCCGCCTGCCTATGCAGGGGACACAGGTTCGCTCCCTGGTCCGGGAAGATCCCACATGCTGCGGAGCAACTAAGCCCATGCGCCACAATTACTGAGCCTGCGCACCAAAACTACTGAAGCCCATGCACCCTAGAGCCCACATGCCACAACTACTGAGCCCGTGTGCTGCAACTACTGAAGCCTGCGCGCCTAGAGCCCATGCTTCACAACAAGAGAAGCCACCACAATGAGAAGCCCGCGCACTGCAATGAAGAGTAGCCCCCGCTCGCCGCAACTAGAGAAAGCCCACACGCAGCAGTGGATTCCCAACACAGCCAAAAAATAAATAAAGATTAAAACAAAAACAAGAAACACTTATTATTACGTTCTGGCTTTTTTTTTTTTTTTAAAGATACACTTATTTATGAGACAGATTTTTCCTTAAGCAGAATTTCATCCTCACGTGTCAAAGGCATGGACAGTTAAATCTTACCAGTCTTTTTAAAGTATTGAATCATCTCCCTTGAAAATTAGATAAGGACACCTTCCTTACCCTTTTTTGCTCCTATATTTGTTTGGGATTTTGAGACATAAGTAGACCATCAATTTTCTGTTCTATTGTAGTCTTGCCTTTGGCACCAAAGACTCCCATTAATAAAACAAAACAAAACTAAACAAACAAACAAAAAACTAAACAAACAGTAACCCCTACAAAAATGAAGCATCCATGGTTTCCAGAAAACCAGGAAAAAAATATCTAGATCATTTTTATCTCTACCAGCTTATTAACTGTTGTGAGATTTAAAATGATAGTTTTAATGAGCCATGTTTCAAGATAAGGTCACAAATATTGATTGTCTTTTCAAAATATATGCGTATTAGGCAAAAAGATGTTAAAAAAATAGAAGTTGGGACTCCGAGTCACATATTCTCTATGCATGAAAAGGCACATCCACAAAAGGACTCAAATTTCCATCAGAAGGAGTTTTATTTCTGTCATGTTTTATGGTCCTGAAACCAAATGTTCATCATAATGCATAGTGCTTTGTGAAGGCAACCTGGAGTCTTTTCCTAGCACTAGTAGGTGACTTAAAGAGAGATAGAAATGTCCTAGGAGGCCCTTTTCTAAGAAATGTCCCAGGAGGCCCTTTTCTATCTTCTCGTATGTATCCAAGTAGTTAACTTAATTGAAACATATTCATTGATTTCCTAGCAGGGAGTAAGCATTGTCCTGGTACAAAATCAGCTAGTCGTTCTGGTGGTGAGAGCAAGGTGATGAATGAAAGTTTCTTTTAAACAAATTAATGAAATAATACAAATGTACGAAGTACTATAAAGGAGGAAATAAATATAAATTCACCTTCTGCAGGGGGGTAGAAGAAGGGCTCTCATCTAAAGAAGCTTGCTAACAGGGAACTGGTGGGGGCACTAGCTTGCCAAATTTATCCCTCCATATTTACTGGGGGGTGTTTTAATACTGATTGTGGGTGACTGGCTGGCTGCCTTCCATCTGCTCTTTATTATTAGCTACGCTAAACCCATCACAAAAGCTTTTTAGTTGCTTAGAGGCAGGTCACCCACTCCTAGTCTTGGCATGGGTTTTCTTCTCGTTTTTCCAAATAACCAAGTTTTCCAAATTGTAACCTTCTTAGGTTTTTTCCAAAGAGTAGAGAAGAACAATGTTTGATGTAACAAACACATCACAAGTTTATATATGTACTATGATTAGGAATTACTATTGAGAAATACCAGTACCCATTAGATAATACTAGTTACCATCAAATGCTAACGAAATCTTTAATATAATACTTGGTAAGAAACAGCAGCCATTAGCAGTGATGGTGTCTTTCTTTTTTGTCTAAATACTGAAACATACTTTAATAGCAGGGCTTTGGCTAAGCAGTGTATACAATGGTTTTATTTGGGAAAAAAAAAACACTATGTTATGGTGTTTAGATGATAAATTACATTTCCCCAAATTTTCTGTGATAGAATTCTGTGAAGCAGCTAAAGTGCCCCTTTATTTGTAAAGAAAAAAGTATGTGTGTTCTTCAAACATCAACACAAAACAACTCAGAAGTCTTGAATGAAATTGTCATGGATTGAAAATTAATAACCTGTTTGGCACTCTTGGACCCCCAGAATTTTCCAAAATTTTGGTAAAATTGACCTGCACTTTGGTCATTAAAATTGTTGCATTATGTATTTGGATGGTTACCTGGGGTAATTTATGTGCTTAAAATCAGGTTGGCGCTGTATTTCTGACACATTTTTTTTATCCATAAATGGGCCTAAAGAGTGAGACTTAAATCATATTGTTGCCAACTTAACATGGGTTTTAAAGTAGGTGCTTCTCTGACATTCCACTTGACTGTGTGCAGCTCGGTGCACACAGTGTCTATACTGTTTGTCATTTTATGAAAGACGTAGTTGTTTGCCATAAATATTTGTTTGCATGTGAATGTTAGTTTTGATATTAGTTGTTTGAAAAAGGAGATGGTCATTTTAATTATTGAAATTAGAATCCGGATTCTTCTTTTGGCTGCCTTTGCTTGTGTCTGTATCCCATGGAACAGTGGAAAATTAATGCAATGCTGACGGATTTAGGTCAGGATGCAACTTAGCCAAGAAAACTAAGTTTAAACTCACTCACAAATGGTTCCGATTTTCCACTTCATCTGCCACATGCAGAGTAACTTTAAGGAGAACTTGTGGATGGCTTGTGAGATAGTGTCAAGATGACAGAAAAGATTACTCTTCTAGGTTGAGTAGTGAATGATTTTGATTGCAGTTATGGATATCATTTTGGTGAATATTCTTTTGGAGAATCCAAAGGTAAAAATATAAGTGCCTTTCTGGCACATTTCAGTGTGATTATAAAAGTTATTAAAATCAATATTTTACTTTCTGATGAGAATTTTAGGAATAGTGAGAATCGTGCATTAAAATATTAGAATACACTTGGGGAAGTACCACCCACTCCTGCTGTGGGACTTGAATTTATAAGGTTAAAAATGTGTTTCTTCATTGCTTTTTAATTATATCTAATTTCCTAGAAGAAGTGACAATTGTGTGCTCAAGGATTTACATACAGTAGAACTAATCTCAGCGTATAAACAATACCTGCAGAGGTAAATAAATTAGCCAGTGTCTGATGAGTTAAAGGTTTTGAAATGAGACAGGTGGAGGAAAGCTTTAGGCACTGGTGTGGTACACTGACCTTGGCTCAAAAGTGTGGAAAATGTATCATCATTTAGATTTTGCTTTTCCTGAAAATCGGAAGTAAATTTTGACCGTGAATTCCCCAAGGGAATGTGAATTCTCCAATTTGGCAGTTATAATGTGGCCCATAGAATTTTCATAGTGCAGTAGCAATTTCAGGCCAGTCTCATGTATTAGATTGTAAAGTAAGTCAGCACAATTCTGCAGAATACTAAAGCATTTATAGACATTGGAAACTCTGGCACCCGCTAATAAAAATACTTAGAAAGAGGATTTGAATTTAGTTCCTGAGTTGCACATTAATGTTGGACTTAATGTTTTGATGTATGGACTGCCCAATTTTTGTTCTGTAGCTGCGGGGGAAAGTATAACATTGTGTGTTTGTCTTTTATCTATATATATTTATTTATTTTAATTATTTTTTTCCTTTTTTCTTTTATCTTTTTTCTGTTAGAGAAAGCTGTCATAGGGAAGCACATACTTATCTTTAGCTTTGGCTTTTGTAGGTACAGTTCCAACGCATCCGGCGTGTCACTGTGTCAGTTTTGCCAAAATACTCTTAAGTGGAACCTGACATATACTATGCCAGCCTCATTTCAAGTTTCATTTCCGGATCCAAAACATCCCTCCCAGCCCACTTGAGACCTAACCAGTTTATGGACCAAGGTTGTACATTATTTCCTCCAAACCTACTATCACTTGTTCTCTCAGGTCTTAGAAACCAAACTCAGATTTCAAATCAGGTGGCCCAACATTGAATAATGAGCAATTTTACTTGTGCAGAGCACTGCAATGTGTAAAACAGAACCATGGCCACTGATGTTCTGCAGAGCTGGTTTACGTTCACTGCTCCACTACAGTATCAGTATATCATTTATAGAAATGTATAAAACTAATGCCGAGTAATAAATCTCTAAGGACTCTTAACACTTCATCTGATTAAATACTGTGAGGGCTATAAAATTGGGGGACTAAGATTGATATAGAAATTAACCAATTATGAGAACTTAGATGATTTTTTTTGAAGAAATGGAGCTGAAAATTGAGAATTTTATGACATTTTGTTTTGCAAACACTGAATATGGGATAGCAAGTATTTGTGGCATGCAAACCTTCTAATGGAAAAAATGATTCATGTATAGTTTTCCAGTCATTTATTATAGTATTAATGTAAAATTGCCCGAGTCCTGTAGTATATAGCAAAATATTTTATATGTATATATTCTTGTTAAATCTACATTTGGTAGATAAGTAAATACATGTCTTTGTAAACATGAATCCCAGCCTATTATTTTAATGGCCATTAGTAGGTATCTATAAAAGTATTTTTGACTTGTTTTATTCCCCATCTCCTAGTCTTGTTCAGTAAGAAAGAGGAAAATGGTATCAGACCGATCTGCATAGTCCCTGGCTTTAACTCATCTGTGAGGCAGGTCCTAATATTTGGACAGTGGATTCTGTTGCTGTTTACTGAAAGAGACACAGTGCCACGTGCACTGTTCTCAGCTCCAATATGCCTAGTGCTGAACCTTGAAAACTACCCTGATCCTCCTTGACTATGGTAGCCATTTCAAACTGCTTTTTCAGCTTACTTATTGATGTTCAACTAGTCAGCAAGTTAAAGCTTTGGTCCTGGGCAACCTGCCCAAGTGAATCATTCCAAATGGGTATAATGACAGCGATCCCGAAACTTGGCACCGTCCACCAGAGATATAGCCTCAATACTTCAGTCTAAGCCCCAGCTTCTGGCCAGGACAGCGGCAGACATATGTGGCCCAATTCTAGTCTCTTGGAAAATAAAATGGCTTTTCTGTTTGAGCAGGCTTAGCTATGGTTGTGGACCAAAGGGAAGGGTAGCAATATCATAACTGTGGAGATGCTGGTGACTGGTGCTCCTTTTTGACTTTATGTCTAAAGTGACTTTCTCATTAGCCACAGCCTCAATACTTAAAATTAAATACAGGACATATAGAAGAAAATCAGAACTGGTTGTATTCATCTACTTTTTAGAACTATTTCCTTTGCTACAAGAGGTTCCCCTCCTAATTAGGTTCTAGTCCCTTTTAATACTTGTTATTCTCCTGTAGCTTCTATTGCATTTTATTGGCTTTCGGTATGAAATAACGTATTACTATTTTAAGGAAATTCAACATGTGAAATTAGGATTTTTTTTGCAGTTTTCTATTGTTATGCTGGATATGCATCACTTTCCACTCCTGTATTACTCATTAATCTAATTGACTTCATTATGAAATTATTATTGTCTGAGAGGCCTTTACCTAAAAGAAAATTCAACATTTTAAAATGGTACATAAGGACTTCCTTGCGGGGCGCAGTAGTTAAGAATCCCCCTGCCAGTGCAGGGGACACAGGTTTGATCCCTGGTTTGGGAAGATCCCACATGCCGCGGAGCAACTAAGCCTGTGTGCCACAACTACTGAGCCTGTGCTCTAGAGCCCGCAAGCCACAACTACTGAGCCCATGTGCCACAACTACTGAAGCCCATGTGCCTAGAGCTCATGCTCTGCAACAAGAGAAGCCACTGCAATGAGAAGCCTGCGCACTGCAATGAAGAGTAGCCCCCGCTCACAGCAACGAAGACCCAATGCAGCCAAAAATAAATAAATAAATTAAAAAAAAACACATTCTATCAATCAATCAATAGATAGATGATAGATAGATAGATAGTACATGAGGTATAGACCAGGGGTCAGCAAACTATTGCCTGACAGACCACCACTTGTTTTTGTAGATAAAGTTTTATTGGGACACAACCATGCTCCTTTTATTTACATACTGCCTAGGGCTGTTTTCACACAACACGGCTGACTTGAGTAGTTAGTTGCAACAGAGACCATGACTCACAAAGCCGAAAATATTTAGTATCTGGCCCTTTAGAGGGAAAGTTTGCCAATTTCTTTCTTAGTCTTGTTCTTTACAAAATGCAAATAAATACATATATTTTAGCTATTCTTTGAGGATATTTAAAGTAGAGAAAATTGATCAAAATTCCTGTTTTATTTTGGATTGAAAAGTAGAAATAGTCAAATGTATGGCATTTTATGCCTTTTGGGCTATGTGAAAGAGCTTATTGGAAAAAAGCAATCTTGTGCTTTTATTTTTAAGATATTTTTAAAGTGAGTGAATAAGTTGTATCTTGATTTAAACAAAATTGATACTTTCAAAATTCTTATTTATTTAAAATAAATTGGAGTAAGTTGCTAAAAGCAATACTCATTTTATGAAAGTAATACTCCAACAAGAAAATGTTCGGCATTGGCTCTTAAAGCCTCCAGGAATTTGATTGATGTCTGGATGGATTGATTTTATTATTTTTTTTTTGTACCTCAAATATTTAGATATAATGAAAATTTGATTTATTATTCAGAAATTTCAACTTACAACTTTTCAGAAGGATTTTTATTATGTTAAAGTGCAATAAAATTGTGCTATGCATAAACTTTTTCAAAAAAATTTAGAGACTTCCAAATGTAAGGATTGTTCTTTTGTTTTTTTAATTCAAAGCTACATGCTTTTATGGAACAACAACAAAAAACCCATAGTATGGCTATCCTTTTAAACTCTAGTTGAAAGCCAGTTATACTTTTGTTTGAAGTTATATTGCTTTGTTACAAATAGATGGCATAAAAAAAATGCTCTCCACTTTCTTGTGATTCATCTTTATATTTTAAGGAGTATGGACTTGTTCTGTTTTCTCCCTTGTTTGTTTGTTTATTGAATGCTGTGCGAGTTCTAGTTCAGTGCCAGCTGTATTTCCAGAATTTATTAGGAGGAGAGGATGTGGAAGAGGATGCTTGAGGCAGGGTTATACAAGTGTAAATAAGAGAAGAAAATCTTAGGGCATTGTAGGTTCCTCTACTTGTCCCTTATCCTGCAGTGGTAAAGAGTGCACTTTGGGAGCTGTCTGGAGGGATAATTTCAGAGTGCAGCATCAAAATATCATGAGTTCTTCACTTTGGATAGACTGCATTGCAATTTAACCATGGGTTAAAGTCTATTTTTATTTCTTGCACATACATTAAAGTGAGGACCAGAAGAGGCAGCCTGGGACTTTGAAACAAAACCCATGAAAGAATGTTCTCCACAGTGTCATTTTCTGTGATGCTTCCTAAGCTGGATAGTGCTTTTATATATTCACTTTACTTCTTAGAGAACATTCTACTCTTATAAAATGGAAAATGGGCCAGTTTTGTGTCATACTCTTTCTAAATCTTTATTTTATAAGAAATAACAAATACATTTCAGTGAGGTTTCGGTTTCATTCAGGGCATGGGAGACTCAAAGTATCTGTACAGAGGCCTACACATAGTAAGTGGTCAGTATATGCTTACTGTTAACGCGTGTGAATGAAGAAAGGAGCCAAGGAGCCACTTAGAGTCCATTCTGGCACCCTGGGAATACTTACTTTCAGAAACCATCCCTATGGTGGTAAATACAACAGTAAGATTAGAATGAAAGGAAAGAGAAGAGGAAAAAACAACAAATCTTCCTGATGCTAATTTGCTGGGGGAGTTGTTTTAGTTGGGGCGGGGGAGGGAGAGAAAGGCAATTAAAAAGTTGGGTTTTGTGTGTGTGTGTGCAAAGGAAGGCTTTCTAAGAAAGCACAGCAATAAAAAAAACAGAGTATGTACTACAGCCACATGCAACAACGTGGTTGAATATCAGAGACATAAAAGCCAGAAAATAAATACAGACTTAAAAGCCAGAGATCAATGAATTGATACCATTTATATAAAGTTTAAGAAAAGGCAAATATAATAACGTAAATAATGTTGGTTTGGAGCCTGGGTAGGAGGGTGATAATTGACTCGGGAGGGGCACGAGGGAACTTTCTGGGTGATAGAAATGTTCTCTATCTTAATCTGGGTGGTGGTTACGTGGGTGTGTAAATATACATGAAATTCATCAAGTTCTCTACTTTCTATACTTATGATTTGTGAACTTTATAGTTCAATAGAAAATTAAATAATAATGACAATAGGTTGTGCAAGGGGGCACCAATTTAGCATGAATGCTTAATAGAGTCCTTGGAAGAAAAGCATGGCAAACCTGTGGTCTAAAAACTGTGCTTAGCGAAGATTTCAAGGTGGGTCTGGAAGGATAAGTGAGATTTGGGTACATGGATAAAAAAGATTTAAAAAAAAAACCAACTGTGTTTAGCTTAATGTAGGAGACTTTTCTGAATAAGGACATTTGTAGTAATTTTTGTTGCAAAACATCTCAAATCCCAAAGGATGCTTGGTATGCAGTAAAATCACGTCTATTTAGCTGCAGCAAGGTGACTGCTGCTGAGCATAGTGTACTGCTTGAAAAAAGCAATGCCTTTCTTTTTTCTTTCCAGATTGGCAGATTGCTACTCTGGCTTTACTCTTGGGCGGTGCTGCCATCATTCTCATTGCATTCCTGGTGGGTTTGATTTCCATCTGCGTGGGATCTCGAAGGCGCTTCTACAGACCTGTTGCTGTCATGCTTTTTGCAGCAGGTAAATATATTCATTACTTTCAAACATTAAAGTTTCATGAACCTTTCTACCATCCTCCCTTCTCATGCAGAAACAGTAATGTGGTTGCTGTATTACCTACAGATCAAGAGGCATTTGTTATATTTTAAGGTAAATTGGCTACAGGTTTATCATAGTATCCGTTTTCAACGTGTTAAGCATTTCACAGAGCACAGTGGCAATTTCTAAACTTCAAACTAAAACACGAATAAATAATGGCTCTTGACAAGGGCTGTTGCCTTAGGAATTGCAGCAGATGTGTTTACCAACAGTCTTTCTTCACATCCAGTATTTTTTTCCTCCTTTTACTGCCCCCTTGGTGATCTTAAGGCAAAATTGTTTTTTTCTGACATAAAACTGAAAAAAAAATTCCAATATGTGTACTCTTAAAGGTATAAATCTGTTTTGAAATAAACATGGTTATACTGAAAAATCATAATGTTTAACATGACCCGTCAGACAACTCAATCGTTTGAGTTCAATGGCATATTCATTAATTTAGCAACCCATCTTTCTATGAAGCACAGCTTGGATTAAAATATCAACCCAGGTAAAATGGAACTTTTACTAAAAGTCAGGGAGCTATTTAGAAAAGGGGCTTATAAGACTAAAAGCCCAGTATATTATTTGATATGAGTTTAAGTTTCATTTATAAGGATCTCCTTAAATATTCTTATAAATGACTGAAACTGAAATATTCTTGTTGGTGCCTTCAACTTATCCTGTCAGTCATATCTGATTTGAAGACTGCAAAATAAGCCCCTGTGACTGTCAACAATGAAGACACTGAGAGAACCATCTAGCCTGTTAGATGGATTTTTTAAAGCTGTTTAAAGATGGGGATAGATGAAATTTCTCAGGATTTGAAGGGTCATTTGGTCTATAATTATACAATCAGAAGTGTTCTGCTGCCCCCTGCTGTTTGTGTTCATCTTCTTATACCCATGAAGACTGGTCAGAATGCAAGGGTCATGAAAACAACGGTCCACAGGGCTGAAAGAATGTAGAAATAGATCTAATTAAAATCTCTTAAGTGATGTGCTCAAGATCACATAGTAGTTACTGGTGGACCTGGGGCTAGGAGGCTACTGAATCCTAAACGGGTGGTTCATTCACTACTGGATCCCTCATTCATTCATTCACTCTTTATTGGGTACCTATTATGGACTGGACATTATATTGAGACACCTATAAAACTGGCTAAATAGCATGACAGATACTTTCTAATAGAGTAGAAAACACTATTACAAAAAATATTTTGAAGTCTTAGGCGGTGGCGACAATATCATTATATTGTTGATCTCGTGTAATAAAAAAGGTCTCTATTGTGAATCATTTAGTATAACATGAAGATTCTCCTAAAGATTCCATCATTCTGCAGTTTATTTCTCAGTTCATGGATTTGCCACGGCTCTTTTCCTATTTTTACAATGAAATAACTTAGATATTTTAATTATAGTATGTTTATCTTTGCAGCTAGGATTTATTAACATAGTGATTAGAGTCAATTATAATAGAATTTCTTGATAAATTGTTCTGAAATGATATACAGTTCTTTAAAACTGGAATTATGTTTTGAATAATTTTTAGAATACTCATATTTCTGATTTATGAAGATATAGAGACAGTCTAGACATTCTCTTATAAATGCCCAGTATTATTGTGCTACCTAGTTACTATCCCATTTAGCCTTTAACTTACTCTATAATGGCATATGCAGAATCTATAAAGAAATCTGTTGTTTAAAGCACCTATTATAAACATTCTTACAGAAATAACTGGAAGTTCCAGTTTTTTCTTAAAAAGTTCTATAGTTTTTCCCAAGTATAGCAAAATTTGTGAAAATGTGAAAATAAGCACTTGTTGTAACAGAAAACATATTGTAAATGAGTATAAGTTAAAGGTAATGGATTTGTTCAAAAAAAGATTTTGATTTAACTCTCGCTGCCACAAATATTAGTAAATTATAAAATAACGAGATGAATCCCTAAAGCAACATTCATACAGTATTATTCTACCTGCTGAGACCGAAAATGAGCATTATACTGCTACATTTTAAAACTGTACATGTGCTGAGATTTAATTTTACTCATTCTCTTTTGAGACTGCTTATGGAAGCTTTTCTTGAAATAACCATTAGTTTAGCATTCACTTTGCATATAAGCAAGGTAAAACTTACTGGTTATTTGAAACATGTCATGAAAAAGTTTCTCTCTCCCATCTGCAAAAGCCATTAAAGAGTTGCCTGTAGCTGACTTCTGGAAAAGATATTTATTAAACATAATAATCCATTTATGATTTGGGTGTAAGATTAACAAAGTTGGAAAATCTGCCTACTTGAAACAATGCTAGCTAAAAATCATGGTTGTTTATCTTGCTTGCTTCTTAGGAAACATACTTATTCGAGTGGTTGGCTTGTCTCACCAGTTTAGTGATTCTTTGTAAATGTGTATTTGGGACTATTTTCCCTTTTTACTCATCCTGGTCTGCTTGAAAATGGTCTGTATTTCTCCACTTTTCTCACAATATTTTCTTCTTCAAATAATATTAAGCTTTATCTTGGTATTCACACACATAGGGAATGATACTTATCTCAACTAAGAAATATTCTTTTGTTTTTTTTGCTTCTGCTGAAACTTGCAGTACATAAAATCAAAACAGACATAGCACTACCACTTGGAAACATTTCTACGCAGAACTACATCATTAATTCAGTACCATATGCAGTGCCTGGTACTCTGGGGCACTCAGTAAATAGCTGAGTGAATGACGGAAAGAAGACTGAGGAATGTGGCTTATAATCTGATAGGGAAAAACAGGCATGAAAACAGCTAGCTAACTGTAATTTGTTTTTTCTTAAACCATTTCTCTGTTGGCAATTTATGAAGCAGCAAATTCCCTGTGACCACAAATCTAAGACCAAAACAGCTCAAAAAGTAACAGTTGTAGAGATTATTTTTCATATATCCATATTTTCATTCATTTATTTAACAAATGTATGTTGGGTGCCTATAGTATGCAACTTCACTATCTTGGTGTTAGATAATATACTCTTAAAGGGTTTTTACTAAAAGCTGATGATTAAGTCTTATAAACACAGCCAGACAAATTTTAGAGGTTTTCTTGTCTTCTCTTTTTCTCTGAGGTCCTTGATTTAGGGTGGGTTTGCTACCTGCTTGAATAATTGCTAGAAGATCTAAGAGGTAGCCATCGCTGCAACCCATCTAAAACATTGTCCTATGTTCCACAACTCTTCTACCTTCGGTCCTACAAATTTAGACTTCAGAATAAGATGTTATCTATAATGATACTGTTGATGATAATAATAATTAACTGAGCACCTACCATGTGTCATACTGCTAGACCTGTAGCACACTGCTATCTCTGCTATAACAGTCGTAAGATTAGGTATTTATTTTCCTCATATTATCAGTGAAGAAGCAGCCTCAGAAAGGTTAAGTAATTGTCTGCTGTTGTCCAGCTAGTAAGTTGCAGAGCCAGGGTTTCAATTCAGGGCAGCTCTCTAATTTGAGAGCCCAAGTGAGGTTTCACGAGTTATCTGTACTTGGGTACATATAACACATAGAAAAATAAAAGCCGAATCAGCCTTGAATTTTTTTTTTTTTTTTGCGGTACGCGGGCCTCTCACTGTTGTGGACTCTCCCGTTGCAGAGCATAGGCTCCGAGCACTCAGGCCCAGCGGCCATGGCTCACGGGCTCAGCCGCTCCGCGGCATGTGGGATCTTCCTGGACCGGGGCACAAACCCGTGTCCCCTGAAGCAGCAGGCAGACTCCCAAACACGGCGCCACCAGGGAAGCCCCAGCCTTGAATTTTTAATTCAGCTGCCAACTGTGTACTGCAGTTGGAGTCCATCCTGTAACTCCAGTTACTCCATCTCTTGGGAGCAACACCTGAAGGATGGCAGCAACTCAAGGTGTCACAAACTGATCAGTACAGCATGACTGAAACATAGCACATCATGAAAACTGTGCACATGTCCAGTACAGTTGACTATAGCATGTTTTTTATTGTGTAACTGACAATGACAGATAATGCATGAGGAGATTCTGATACCTGACATCTAGTTCTCACTAAAGACTTGGTGAAATTAGAGGGGTTGCCTTTTTCTGGGTCCTTTTCTCTTATTGTATGGTTTTGCAGATCTTTTTGTGCCCCACTGGGACTTAGGATGATTGTTTCCTTTTTCTCCCCCATGGCCTTTAAGACAAGTTGCAGAAAAATCTGAGTCTCTCATAATACAGATTTTAAATGACAGAATCCCCACTAATTGTATTATTGAGGATGTTCCTTTCAGTTATATCTGCAGAAAGCCTCCTCTAAATGATTATTTATGCAGAATGGGGATATTTTGGGAGGGGGTCCTGCACCTGCTTTCCATCTCTGATTAGAGGCTTGTGTATTGCAGCCCTCCTCTCCATCCTGTCAGGCACAAGGAGATGGCTGGAGGTATTTCAAGTCTAGATTTTGACAGAAAAATCAGTGTCCAGCTTATATTTCAAACTAAAAAGGAGTTCTATTCACAGATCTTTATCCATATCAAACTACCCTTTGGTTAGAACAGTTTACAGTATCGCCATCAAGAATTCATTTCATATGTACTGCTTAATTTTAAGTAGTTATAGATTAAATTAAAAAGGAGAGAAATTGATAGCTTCATGTTAACCTTTCATGGGCAAATGATTTTTATTCTACAAATATTGTTTCCTTTATGTAAATTTGATATTTAGGGGACTTGGCTGGATAGTCCTATCAATTCTGTCTTTAAATTATCTTCTAAGTCTGTAGCTTCTTTTTATACACCACCATTACTGAGTTAGTTGAGGATATAACTCTTCCTCAAGTGCAACATCTCAGTTCCCAAATTTGAACTTCCCCCTAATTTATTTTTCTGTGGTAATGTCTGAGTTAAACTGTCTATGTGACTCCTTCCTTTGCCTTTCCTGGAATCCAGTTACTCAGTTTTTCTTTTATAGTCTTTACTTTCCCTGACCTTTCCCACTGATGTTACCTTAGTCATCACTGTGCACAGGTAGGTATCCATGCACTGACTAACCTCCTAGGGGTCTGTCCTCCTCCAGTCTCCTCCCTTTTAGGCTGTCTTGCATACAAACACATGAGATGTAGTTCTGAAATACAAATCTGGTCTTGTCACTTGTTCCTTTGGTTTCCCCAGAGGCAGAATCTGAAGCAAGGAATCAAGTGCAAGTACTTAATCTGGGAGGTAAAAGAAGGGATATGGAAAGAAAGTGAGACAGGGAAGAGAAGGCAGCCAATAAAGAGTACATTATCAAACCAGTGGTCACTGTAAGCATCTGGAGCTTAATCTTCCTGGAAAAATTTTGGAAACCAGTGCAGAACACACCCCTCAGAGTTACCTCACTGGAAGGACTAGGGAATTGGAGTATTTATAAACCAAATGCTGATAGTCATTGGTAAGGGCTGTTGGTGATGATGGGGAAACAGCAATGGTAATTTCCCAGAACACTGTACCTGCCTCGGAGTCAGGCAAAGTAGCTTTTGTGGCCAGAGGAAAAGTCAGGCAAAGAAGTGCAGGTGCTGACAATCGAAAGTCAGGCTGACATATACTGGAATTATGAGGATGAGAGTATATGGATAGGGTACCAACAGCATCTACAATTCAAATAACCTCTGAAATGTCTCCCTATAGAAACCAGTCTGTATTTTTATGACATGCTAATAAGTCTTTTATAGTCTAAACCAAACATCTCCATGTGACTGTGCCCTTCATTCTACCCATGTGAATTTTCTATGGGCACAGCCTCTTATATCTCTAAGCTTTATGGAAACTGCTTCTTCTTCCTAGAGGTGTTTTCATGTTTCTCTTCTGACCGAGTACTGTCCATCCTTCAAGAACCAGTTCAAATAGTGCTTCGTCTCTGAAGCCCTCCCTTCTTTCTGCAGGCAGAAGTGGTACTTGGAATATCATTAGAGCTCAATAAACATGATGAATGGATTATAAGTGAACATGCCTCTACTACTACTGTTGAACACATTTGTTTGTATCTGTGTGTCTGTCTCCACGATAGAGTATGAAATATCAAAGGACAAGGGCCGTGTCCTATCTGTCTTACCTCTTTCACCTAGAATGCAGTGGGCATCCAATAAATGTTTGTTGAAATATTGAAATATCCCCATGTTAGAAAATATTGACTATTTGACTATTGAATAATTTGAATATTTCAATATTGAAAACATTGAAAAAGATCCCCTTAAAGAAAACTAGAAATAACACAAGAACCTCTAAGTTCTTGTCATGTTTCTGTCTGCACAATTTCATGGCTGGTAGTTTTGTTGCCTCTTTTCCAAAAAGTAGGGAGGGGGAATAAAATGAACCTCAAATTCCCTTCAAATTCTAAAACGCTATACAACTTTACTTATGCCTCTGAGATAGAGCATAGAAAATACCACAGCCAATGCCTGTTATGTTTCATCGATTGGTGATAAAGTAGAAACATAGTATGGTGTTATTTTCTTGAGTTCTGGACTCTAGGTGTGTTTGTTAGTTTCCTTTGCAGCATCTGTGAAAGGCAAGGAGACATTTTAACCTGCATCTATATATTATACTAAATGAAGAAAATTATTTACAAATGCAAGATTATATTTTTTTCTCAATTTTGCTATTACATGCATTTTTCTCAGTGATTCCAAAGAGAGTAAAATAATTCAGAAGCATAAAGCGTTTTAGGGTTATTTTCATCTGGCAAACAACACAATAAAGTTCCATCTCTAAGAAAGCTGCTCAAGAGAGAGAAGGAAGCCAGTGGAGCCTAATGGAGTTGTGTTTCTACTTTTCCCACTAGAGGGAAACTATATCATTATATTATACCATGAAGACCAAATATTTGCTAAATAGAACACATTGAAATGAATATTAAAAGCAGGCTAGGTGAACACCTCACTCCAGGAACTGGCTGATTCACAAAAGAAGCAGTATAATCCTTTTAGAATATAATTCGGATCAGTTTTTACTTCTCTGTTCACATTCCTCTTGCAGTTGCTCATCACATTTAGAATGAAATCCAGACCCCTGATCATGGTTCACAAGGCCATTCCTGAATGAGCCTCTGGCTGTCTTTTCTATCTCATCTCATGCTGTTTCCCTTCCTTGCTCTCTGTACCACTGTACTGCATCCACAGCATCCTTACTGATGTTCCACTGTACCCAGTGTGCTCCTGCATCAGTTTTGCACTGCCCGTGCCCTCTACCCAAGATTGCTCACTTCCCACTACATTGACCTGCACCCCTCACTTCATTCAGGTCTGTGCTTTAATGACTCCTCCCCAGAGAGGCCTTCTTCAGCTCTCATCTAAAAGAGCAGCCTGCATCCCTCTGTCTTGTTTTCTTGTATTTTCACGTCTCTTAGCAATACCTGCCGTATTCTATATTTATTTACTGATAATGGTGTGCCTAGCCATGAGGGTAGCAACTTGTGTTACCAGTGCCTTAAACTGTGTCACTTTAGAAACATTCAAGTATTTGTTGAATGAGTAAATGAATTTTACTGTTTCTAATTCACATTCATATTTCAATCATATCCTGGCAGGATCTAGTGACCAGAGTATAGAAACCAAAGGAGAAAAATGCTTTTCTTTTTAATTTACTTAGTAACTTTGGAATTTTTTTTTCTGTAGTTCATGGTTGATAGTAATTGACTTCTTGTTAGTTTTAAGACATTTAAAACATGAAAGCACCCTTTCCATCACAAAGGCACAGAGCCAGCCAGTTTTTAAATTAATACACATTTAGCACTTACTGGCTGGAAATAGAAGTGTGGATTATATAATATGCTGTTAATTGTTCTAACAACGACTTAAAACTTTTTCTGAGATTTTTAAACTATAAACAAGGTGTGATTTCTGTTTTGAATGTTGAGAGATTCTCCTGTTATATGGACCTACTTATCCATCCACTGTCAGTAGTAATGTGGAAGTATGGTAGGCTAGTGCTGGCCCAGAGCAGTGTTGAGCTACATGGCAAAAATGTTTGGAATTCTTATATCTGCTTCCAGAAAGGTCATTTCACGCCTAGTCTGAGCGTTATCGGAAGTAATAATTTTTAGGAATCATGCCCCCTCATGAGTTTTCTGTAGTTCATCAGTCTTATGCCAGAGATAGATGACTGTTAATGTAGACTTTCTAGGAACATTAGTCATATTGGTATTAATGATATTTTACAGGTACTGAGAATAGATGAGAGTAGATTTTAAAGCACGAAATTCCAGTTTAATTAAACACACTATCCATCCTCTTGCTGTTTTCAAAAAATGTAATAAGCTGTATCATTTTTACTGTGTCAAAGTTTATTCTTGTCTCCTACACCTTAATCATTCACATTTTCGTTGTTGCATTTTTGGAATTTATGGTATTTTTAAGATGAGTTAAATAATAATTATTTTAACCCAAAATTTACATTATATATCAGGGGTTGGTAAACTTTTTTTTTTATAAAAGGCCAGATAGTAAATACTTCTGGCTTTGTGGGCCACATGGTTTCTGTTGCAGCTACTCAACTGTGCCATGGTAGTGTGAACAGTACATAAATGAATGAGCCTGGCTGTGTTCCAGTATAACTTTTTTTCAAAAACAAAAAGCAGGCCAGATTTGGTAGTTTGCCAATCCCTGTCACATATTACTATATCTCAGATTTTTCAGGGTGAAGATTGTCTCTTGAGGGTGGAAGCCATCATATAGTAGAGAATAAGGCAGATGCATCCCATAAATTCTCATTAAATTGATTTAAATAAAATAGAAGGGAATTCCCTGGTGGTCCAGTGGTTAGGACTCTGTGCTTCCACTGCAGGGGGCATGGGTTCAATTCCTGGTCGGGGATCCCACAAACCGTGCGGCGTGGGCAAAAAAAAAAAAAAAGAAATTATATAATAGTTGATCCAATAGAAAGTTATGATTTTGAATGGAAGACATCACCTCATATATAATCCAGTGTCTCCCATATAAAAATATCCACTGGATAAATACCGACTGCATTTTAGATATTTTTTTAAAAAGCACCTCCCCCTTCCCGATTAACTGGTTTCTTTTATTTTATTAAGTATAACTCATCACATTTCCCCTTTAGCCCTGCCTAAGAACTAAGGTTTAACTAAGAAGTAAGAGCTAAGTTTTGTGCCCTATTGTGGTAGACATCATTAACTTAGGTTTTCTAGTACGATTACCTCCCATGCCTTCATAGACTTAATTCTTTTTTGAAAGTAGGTGAGGAATGAATATATAATATATTTATATCTGTTATATCTAATAAGGGTGTAAGTTGGTGTGGCTTCTTAACAAAGATGACTTTTGAACCCATTTTAAAAGATGAGAGGTATGGACTGGATGAAAAGAAAAGAATAAAAATAGTTTTTGATCAGAGTAAGGACATCAAGGTAGGACTTGGAATATTGGGCTGAGTTAGATGATATTGAGAAGTGACAGCAACAAAAGCACATCTTGAATCACAGGTACACCAGTTTCATCAGTACAGATGAATTCAAAGTCCCCAATTTCTCAAGAGTATAAATAAATAACAAGGGTTTTTAGCTGCTATCTGGGGTCACTATTCTTGGGAAGCTATTTACAGGTGTTGTATAGTGAAACAGTTTAGCTAAACTAGTACTACTTGCCATAATAGTGATAATTATATATGTGTTTGTAAAGTGAGAACCATTATTTTGTATGCTCATATAAATTATATTACACTAATTATTTCATCAAATACTATTATCGTGATTTGCTAATTATTAATAGAGTAATTCTTACTGTACTGTGAAATAGTGTTAAACAGAAAAAGTTGTCAATATTTTAAAGTGTACCATCTAGAATAAGCAATGCTTCAAATTTTTTGGCTTTTTTGTTTATTTGATTAAAGTGTAATTCTCATACATATGTATATTTGTATATCATTTTATTTCCTGTAAATAACATTTTCCTAATTTTGATTTGCTTTTTTTTTAGTTGTTTTACAGGTTTGCAGCCTGGTCCTTTACCCAATCAAGTTCATTGAAACTGTGAGCTTGAAAATTTACCATGAGTTCAATTGGGGTTATGGCTTGGCCTGGGGTGCAACTATATTTTCGTTTGGGGGTGCCATCCTTTATTGCCTGAACCCTAAGAACTACGAAGACTACTACTAGAACCAATAGTCTAAAATTTAAAAAAAAATCAACCATCCAACAAAAGGATTACATCTGCATCTTTTCTAAGTCACTATTTTCTAAAACACTTGTGGAGCATCAAGCAGTTTGCTCAATTGATTTAATATCTTTTGCCTTTTGGCTGTCAACATCATAACCAGCTTTTACATCCATTTTAGGGACCTGCACAAATTAAGAGAGCTGATTAGACATAGGCAAATGCTGCAAACTTCCAATATGTTCATGTCACTTTTCTTGAGAAGTGAAGGGTCTATATGACAGCAACCATTGTGAGAAACTAGTTGGAATGAGAAATGCCTGAATCTTCTATTGCCTGCAGGGGAGCAGCTGGCATAAGCAACGTTTAGAAGCTCCATTGTGCTGACAAGGATTCCTCTGTTAGAGTCCTTATCGCCTGCTTATCCCACCCAGTGACTACATTGGCCGTTGGTTATTTGCTTGAGTGAACTCTTGAAAAGTGAACTTCCCTTCAGCATCTAATGGGGGTTCTGAATGTAACTGGTTAATGATACATATTCCACCTTCAAGAATACTTGTTTTAAAGGGAGGTTATGCTTTGGCAATCAGCGTCTCCCTGGGAAGGAAGTCAAGACTTGGAGACATGTGCTTTTCATTATGTGGTTAGAAATTTTGCCTCAGCCATATCTAGAATGAGGAAAAATTGAGTCTCTACTTTCCTTGGGGCAACTAGAAAGAAATATGCATGAGTTGCTTTTGTCCTAAGTACCCTTTAAATCACTTACCAAACATTACAGCAAACAGTTGTGCATATGTAACAAGCTTAAATATTTTTATAGAAGGTGAACCATTAGTATAAATGGTAATAAGTTTTTCCCTAGCCCTACACATGCATTTGCCTTTTGCACATAAAATAAATGTTTGCTCTAGTGAAGTGATTTGAACACTAACCTTGTACACGTTTTTAAGAGGCTTAGATTGGTATTCACACTTATTTACCATACAAAAGTGCATATACCCTAAAGCTTTTGCTCTATGTTCTCTACTGTTTCACTGGAAAGTGTTAATAGAATTGTATAAGAAGAAAAACTGAAATGGTGTTAATCTGAAAATTAATGATTCTTCTGTAAGCCCTGTAGTTCAAAAGAGAGTAGCAATTAGGATGATCATTTTGTTTAAAATTCATTAAAATAGAAGGCTGCTTTTTTTCCAAGTATTTTAAATGTCTTCATTAAAAAATAAAGGAATAGTGATTTATATAAATGTCTAAATGTCAATAGAGGAGTAGAATTCATCTGGTTATCACCTGGTCCTCTGAAGTTAACTAATGGGCTAACTGATTTGTGCACACAATTATGATGGATTTATAGTAAGGGAATCATTTATTGACTGGTCAAATGGAAGGAACTATCAATAATAGGGAGTAAGCTTGCAACGAGTCTTACACTGCAAACTTGTGTTAATCCTGTTTAATATACAAATTTGGTTAGTTTAATTGTAAACATATTTTTATATCAAATATACAGTTCTAATATAAATAATTATTTTTGTTAACAAAGACACTATTTGGCCCTCTTGCAGAAAGAAGCATTGGAGAAATCATTTAAAATGTACCTGTGTTCTGTTATATTGCAAAATCTGTTAAGAGCAGGACCACATCAATAGTATTTAATAATTTGCTTTACCTCCCAAAGCAGAGTTCTGCTTTCAGCTTGTCTTAAGAACTGTTGCCAAAACAACAGGAAAAAAACAAAACTGTTTTATTATTCAAAGGCTTAAAAAAAACCCTCTTATCTTGTGACTTTTCTATGGAATCACAAAGTAAATTTGAAGAACCAGGCTTATTCTTATTTTAGCGATGACAGACAAAAATGATTAAATGCATCCTAGAGAGAAACCTTTATAAAAGTATATAATTCTGTATAGAATCATAAGAAACTATGAGTGGAAATTTTCCAGAAAGATATTACTATTATAGAATCTTTTGAAGCAATTTTCTTGAGAAATAGTAAAATCTGGGCCAGACTATCTTGCTGTTAATTGCGTATTATCAGAGCAGCATGAGAAATAACGGTATTTGTTGGAAAGGGATTTCAGCTACTAAACACTCTTTACTGGGAGAGAATCTCTTTATTCCTGAATAATGGACAAACAGTACTTTGGTGCTGACATCAATGAGGCACTTTTCTTAGTCCTAGTAGAGGATGCAGTGTGCTGTTAGAACAATATCATATCTTGAGTCTTACAAAGTTTTCATTCTCTGTCAATATGAAAAGCTGGAAAGTGACAGAATATAGTATAAGCTAAGGCACACATATTTGCTGTTTACTGAGAAGTAGATTTCTTATATAACTTTTTTCCCCTTCCCAGTGAAGAGCCCTATGCTATATTTCTACCATCACTAATATTTGAAAGTGTTTCATTACTAACAAGTTCAATATAACATGAAAGTTGTCATTGCTCATCCAAAATACTGTTTTGTCTATCAGAATCAACACAAGTGAATTTTTCACCCACAGTAACATTATGTCTTTGCAGCTTTAGGTTTGTTTAATGTTTTCTTACAAGCCAAACTATTAACTACAATCCCATTGTTTATCTTAGAGAGAGAGAGAGAGATATACATACATACATATAGCATAAAGTACTCAGCAGGGCTAGTTATTTGGATTTCTTGCACAACAATTTAGCTTTTTGTAAGTTCAACATGTAAATTTTAAAGACATAAATATAGAGAGACCTATGTGTTTGAAATATAAATGATATATATGGATTAGCATGTACCTGTATATTATTAAACATGCAATGAACTGACTGGTAAGTGACGTCTAATTGTATGGCTAGCAATGTAATTTATTCAGACTGTATTTTTGTACAGAGCAGCGCACACAAACCTATGCCTCTGTGTCCTCTTTAATGCCTAAAACTGTGCCTAGAAATTTCATCTGTCTTAAAAAATAAAATATACTCCATGCTGTTTATGCTATTAGTTTCTCTACTGCTGTTATATATTTATTATTTTAAAATATATGACATGTTTAATACTTAAATATGAATTCATGCTATTCTGGTTATTGTTTTTTTAACAGTCCTCTGGGGGGAACCTGTTTATCACTCCAGTGGTTTTGAGTTTGCAGTTTCACGATCAGTTCTTAATTTCATGATTTTTGTAGCTGACATGAAGTTATCTATGTGGAAAAAATAAAAATAAAAGTGGCTTCACTGATGTGGTTTGACTTTGTGTCTTCTCTACTGTGTGGACTCTTTAACAGGTTTCTAAATTACATGTCTTCAGTTCATTTTCTCTTTTATAAAGTATATGTTATTTAGAAAACATAGCTTGATATGACATGTTCATTTTGTGTAAAATATTTTTAAACTATATTTTGTTTCAAATTATCTCCCAAATCCTTTCTATCTTCTGCAGCTGAGTTATATGAACAATAAAAGAAAGACTATTAAGTGTCTTTTTTAACTTTCTATCTTAAAAGGCACAGAGAAGGAGATAGAGTGTAGGCTCTCCTTTTTCCTATTGTCTAATCACACAAGTAGAAAGAGGAGTAGTGAAGGGTTTGATACTCTAATTTGGTTTTTGTTTAGTTTTCAGTAGTTGCAAGGTATGTTAAAGCAGGCTTTCCTGCATTATTTCTATTTTTTAATTAGACACTAAATTTTCAGTGTGCATATGTGTAGAAATTCATAAAGTCCAAATTTCCCATCACCCTTTGTGTATTAGATAAATGTTAAGTATACTTGGAAAGAAATATATATTAGAGCAAAAAATGTACTTGTATGATTGTCAGAAAATTTTCTGGAAGGTAGAAATAGAGCCATATATAATTGAGCAAATTTTCTTGTGTTGATAAAATCAGTTTGAATATAAAATATATATTTTTTGTCATGTCTTTCATTTCTCATGAACGCTCAAATCTTGACAGGTTCACAGTATATTTTTCTGCTGAAAAAAATATTGTAAATCATTCATAAATCCATGAGGTATTTAATATCAGATGTTCAAAAGTATGCACATTTAAGTTATGAATTCTAACATTTTCACAAATTTTCTATCGTAGAAATTTTCCTTTTCGATGACCTTATTCTAATTCGATGGAGCAGCATCATTCATTTGATGTATTATATTTTCAGTATAAGGTACTTTCATTTTCATACAGAATTCTCACAGGCAAAACACCTTTACAGTCATGTCCTGCCTGGTAATTATCCATGACCCAGTTTCTCTGAATTTGGAAGACATGGAGAGATAACTTCACTAGGATTAGACAAGGGAAAATCCATTGCCTTCAGATATTTCATTGTGAACAGGAAATAGGAAAACAATTTTAATTTGCTTTGCCATAGTGGCCATATAGTCAGTTTGTGGTTTGTTTTATTAAGTCAGGCCCATGCTTTGTCAACACAATGTTCCATTTTGGTGGTCTTTAAGTCATTTTGGTTAGAAAATTAACTGATAGCGAAATTATTTTGTATTCTGTAGAATAATCCACTGAATACCTGGATTTTTAATTTATTGGTCAAATTTTCATGTTACGACCTTCTGTTAATAGCTTTTCAGAAGTGCAACCTTAAATGAGATAAGATTAAAGGAGCAAATAAAAATGAGAATTAAGCGCTTAGTATTTTCACAGGAAGCACTAATTTATTTGAATAATTTAACTTGAATAACTTCTGTGTCAAGTATTGGGAACACAATGTCAGAGATACTTAATGTCAAAGTTAAAATCAGACTAAGTAACAAAACTCTATGAGATAAAATGCCAACAATTTTTCTGATATAAGGCAGGTTTGCAGACTGGGAAGTCCTCACATTTTTAATAACTACTAGATGTTGCCACGAGCAGACGGTCCATATATCCATACTTGGAAAATCTGTTTTCAAAGACTCACCAGCTAGGTGACTCACACATTTATATTCCAGCCGTAAGTCTAATGGTTCCAAAGTATAACTAAGAGAACAGGAGCTGAACTGTTCAAGTGGGAAGGATAATATGTGGTGTTTGTAAGCCAAGATTAACAGCATACAAAGAATGGTGTTCTTTGTAAAACTAAAGCTGTGTTGAGTGGTTCACCAGAGAAACTCAGTTTTGGCAAGCAATTATTTCCAAGTTGAATGACTTCATAGAAATAATGATTATAAAAGAAGCTTGGAACAAATACTGGAAAATCATGTCATCAAACCAGCAAAAACCTTGAATACTTCAATTTCTGCGTGTGACGTGGATTAATGAAGAAAATAGTATCTAAACTATATATATAATTTATATACTAATTTTGGCATGGGTGAGGATGTTCTGTGTGACCGGAAGGCATTTCTTATACACAGAAGAGAGACAGGCATAGACTTTAACTTCAAACACTGCATATACATGATGGTACTGAAGACGGACCCTTGGTTGCTTTGACTTTATCATCAGAAAGGTAAAATAAGAAATTAATATCATACAACCTATTTAGTTTTTTGATAAAAATGTAGTTCACAAGGAAGAGTTCAAAGAAATTGTTTTAAAACTGAACAGAAGACATTTCTGTTAAGATTATTAAGGAAGGATAAGCTGGGACAAAGTGAGAGAGTGGCATCGACATATATACACTACCAAATGTAAAATAGATAGCTAGTGGGAAGCAGCCGCATAACACAGGGAGATCAGCTCAGTGCTCTGTGACCACCTAGAGGGGTGGGATAGGGAGGGTGGGAGGGAGGGAGATGCAAGAGGGAGGGGATATGGGGATACATGTATACATATAGCTGATTCACTTTGTTATAAAGCAGAAACTAGCACAACATTGTAAAGCAATTATAGTCCAACAAAGATGTTAAAAAAAATCCAACAACAACAAAAGATGATTATGAATGGGGAATTAAATTATTAAGGGTTAAATGGAGGAGAAACACTGCTTCGCTGGCCTCTGATACTGTGTGTTAACTGAAAATACAGATAATGCTATCATGCTTGGCAGCCTCTCTCTGGGAAACTTGTGGATCAAAGCATTTTTGGAGAGTAAGTTCCCCTTTGTGGCCATTTCACTGCTCAGTGGTAATGTGGCAATTCCTGACATCAAGAACAAGTTTTACCATTTTTAACTTGTAGGTGATTCATCTTAAACATTATCTAGCCATTATGGTTGTGTCATTTATTTGAGCCATGGTGTGTCTGAAAGAAGCAAAATGAGATATTGTAATAAAACATTTAACACTAATGATCATGTAAAGTATATTTTTTAAAAAATTTACTGACGTATAGTTGATTTATAATGTGTTAATTTCTACTGTACAGCAAAGTGATTCAGTTATACATATATACATTCTTTTTCATATTCTTTTCCATTATGGTTTATCATAGGATATTGTATATAGTTCCCTGTGCTGTACAGTAGGAATGAAAAGTATGTTTCTCATTCAACTCCAAGCTATGGGTGCTGTTCACTGTTGGAACAAATTTGGCATAAATTTGATATAATACAGAAATCTATATGGAGGCATAATGTTTCATATAAAATTTCCAGTTATATTTTCTGAAGACCTTGATATTTTTAAATGCTTCTTAATGAAGCAGAATTCTGGAAAATCCATTCTTGGAATATTTCTTTGCAAACCTCAATATTTAGCATATCCTTCCAGACAACTTTAAAGACATGGAATGCTGTGAGTTTCTTTCCCGCATTCTTTTCAGGCATGGATAAAATTATTTTTCCCCATTTGTATCAGAAAGTCAATAAATATTAGTACATATTTGGGCAGGTATTTGAACTTTAGGAAGTTCAAGTATGAGCCTAAACACATCAACATCCTCCTGCTGCTGCTAACTGCATGACATGTTTGAATCACAAATGCTCTAAAAGTTGAGGCAACAATTAAGACTTCTTACGCCCATTCAAATCAAAAGCAGTGTTTGACTTCAGTTAGGCTTGTTGGACTACTATGCTCTCTGGATGGGGAAAACACATGTGACATGCTCTTCCTAAAGTGAGGCTCGTATTGATTTACGAGTATAAATATGTACAAATTTTGTGCATTTTTATATTTAGAATGGTTTGCATATATGTTTTTTATTTTGGAACCAGAGCATTTTTAGAATTATTTACAATCTATGTAATACAAAGTTAAAGTGAGCATAAAGATTGGAGAAAAATATATACAGGACAAGGAGATCTAACAGTTGGATCTTCCAAGTTTTATCATTTAGTCATAACTATGTGGTATAAGACTGTGCAGTTATGAGAGTAGAAACCTGACAGGTTGATGTAATTGATTAGCTCTGGAGTCTAGGCTTCACCCATAATGATTTTTCTGAGAACAGTAGAGGACTTGGCAGGCAGCCATATTTGCACCACATGACCCTGCACCCCTGGTCAGAGGTGATTACATACAGCAGAGATGGTTCCTGCCTTAAGCTAGTCCCCTCTGTTTCCCTTGCCTATTGATTTGGAATTGGTCTCTGCATGTAGCTAGTAATAAAATGCATAAACTATGGAGTTTGGGGGTACGTGCAGGGAGGCAAAGAAAAACTGCAGAGAATAAAGGAATGAAATAGATATGCAGAGAGAAGCAGTCAAGAGGGACCCTGTAAGACGCAGAGAGAATAACAGTGGGTGGTCCCAGTTCTTAGTAAGGTCAAGCTTCCTTGTGTTCCCTGAAATACTCCTGTGTCCTTCCAATAATTTCCTGTTTTGATTAAACTAGTTTTAGTTGGAGCCAATAGAACCTTTTGTTAGACAAAGCACCCTTTGTTAGAGGATTCAATATTCAGGTTGTGCTAAATCTCCAAAAAAGAATTGGGAAGTACATGAAGATTTCTTGACATACTTCCTATCCCACCCCAGCGTGCCTAACACTCCTATTTCCCCATCAGAATTGCTCCCAGTTCTCTCATTCACAGTAAAATATAACGAAGTGAAAATATTTTAGTGTAAACACTCCCTTCTGTGTGTATATTTTTCCCAGGATCAAAGTCATATGCTAAGGGGGAAAGATCAATAATTATTAGATGGCATGAAAACTGTCCTGGAATCTCTGAAGCCACTCATGGTAATTTCTCCCCCATCTTACATCACAAATGCACTGGCAATCTACCTTAGCCCATAAGAGCTGTCGTGCTGCACAACTCCAGACAGCACCATTCACATGCATTCTCCAAGAATGCTGGTCCTGCTGATTTTGCCTGTTTCTTTGCACTTACGGCTTCTCTTGAGCATTTCAGAGTAATATCTCACACACACAATACTATCAACCAAGGTTTCTATTGCCTCCGCTCTGGTGCTTTTTTGGCTCAGGTGAATCAGGACCAATTAGAATCAAGCATGCTGGAGTGTACACATTAATTGTATTTGGTAGAAGAGTCTACTCATCCAACTCTTCTGGACACCTGATCTGTATGGCTGCTTAAGCAAGTCAACCTAACAGTTCCAGTTATTTTTGGATCATCCTTTGGCTAAAATGGTGGCTCCACATATGAAAAAGCAGTTATACACAAGCACAGACAACTGAGCCCAAGGTCAAGGACTTAATCTCCTCCACATTTGTGTTCCAACTCAACCTAGGATTAAACAAGAGGTGGGAAGAAACCCTCCCTCCTGCTTCTTGCTATTGCATCCTCCTAAAGGCAAATGTGTGTGTGTGTGTGTGTGTGTGTGTGTGTGTGTGTTTTAAGAAAAGATCATTACTTGTTCATGAAAATTCACTGATGTAATATGTATTTCAATATCAGATGCACTGTGACAGATAAATATCTTCAAAAAGAGGATTATTCTTTCTTGTGATGAGACCAAAATATTTAGGTGTTTAAATAATATGCTAGCATGATTTTTTCTTAGTTCTTAGAGCAAAGTGTTATAGGCAGTCAAATTATCTGTCATCTCCACAGTTTTCATCCAGGGGCTAAGTCATCCACTTTCAGAGTTTTTTTTTTCCCTACTTAATTTCAAAACAAAGTTCTATTGATTGATGTGGATTTTAGCTTTCACATTTTTCTGTGATTTTGTATGACAGCAGGTGGCCTCGAGCCCTTAAGACAAACTGATTCATCACCAGAAGCATCCACTGGTATAACACAGGATCCTTGCTTTTTGTGAACAATACCTTCAAATTGTCCAGAGAAGCCACATGCACACAGAACATAAAACAAAAGAGTGGTTCTGACAACTGGTACTACTGAAAGAAAGGTCACTTAAGACTTAATTGATAGAACACTCCAGAGATACGGTGTGACTTCTAGACCATTTGAGTTGTTTTAGTATTTGATATCACTAAATATTCTGCATCATTATTTTCTCACTTGTTTAATTTTCTCAGGCCTTTAAAGACCCTCAAACACATTTAACAAAAAGTCCAGTCCTTTAGCACATCCTTTTTTCCTGTGGCCTGAGCGGCAAAAGCCATTTGTTTTTGAAATACCAGGCAACTGTCACATAACCTGGGTCAAGGGAAAGTGCATGCCTTGTTATTTCCATTCTTATTTGGATCTAACAATGCAAGGCAAAATAATTTTGCATTCCTGACTCCTTCATCAGGAAAGTGACATAAGAATCTGCAGAACAAACATAGCATGAGGCATTTAGGAGTGCTGTATTTTACACACTATATTTAAATGCTGCAGGAATAAGAATAGAGTCTTAAAAATACATCCGGTCAGGACTTGCTTCCTCCTTTCTCCATTCTTTAAATGCAAACGCATGCATATTGACAGCTCTCAGAAAAATAGCCCTAATGAGAATTTCTCCCTTTCCCAAGGGGTGCCCTCTGCCACGATCTATTTATGGAATAATAGCGGGCTCCCTACTTCATTCTCACATTGTACGTTTAAAAGAGCAATTTCCATTTTTGAAGTATTGCTAAAAGGAAAGAAGTCATCTTTTATCACAGTCAGGAAAGGTCGGCAAGTCAGTAATCCTCCATTCACTTACTGACAGAAATATCCTCTTTCCTTCCACAGCAGACCAGAAAAGTGATTTATTTGAGATTGGCATTAATACATAAAATGGCCAGTGCACCTAGCTATGCCTGGGCAATCCCTTACATGGTCCAGAGGCAAAGTTCTTTTATTACCTGCTAAGGCTATGAATTGAATCTGTTGGAGCAAGTATTGTAGATAGGAGTCCCAATCCCCTCCCAAGCACTCTTCCATAATATCTAATCCTGACAAAGCTGAAATATTTTCATAATGAAGACCAACAAAGAAGCTTTCTTTGATTCTGTGCCCAGATGTTTACTTTTACTTTGCATTCAGGTGCACACAGACACACACACATACACACACAGACACATGGACACAGACACACACACACACCCTATTTATGGAAGTTTTGTTTGTTTCTTGCTAACCTCATGTTGTTTTTCAGCCCTCCAAACTAAGTTTTATTGCATCTTTAATATGGGCCCAAAACGTACAAGGCAATGGGACATTACTAAAGGTATAATTTGAGACTTCATGGGTCTTATAATTCAAGTAGGGAACACAAAGTGTGCACATAGAAACAATAATTCTGCCTCACATGGTGATATGATTTACAGTTCTCAAAGTAAGTTCATTAATTTTAATTGCAACCTAATATTTTACTAACAATATAGAGTATGTAGCAAGATTTTGACCAAAATTAAAATGTGGTTAAACAGAATGATACATGGAAGAATCAGTCTGGGTTTTTCTGTGCACTTGTAGACTAAATATTTTCTTTTGGAAAAAAAGAAAATCTCTCTACCTGTATAATCTAAAATACCAGGGATTGTAAGAATTTATGTACTTTAATAAGAAAGGAAAAAACACAACCAAGTTTGGGTGGAGGCATGGTCTAACAGGAGTCCTTTGAATAAAACTGGGTCACCAAAGGCTATATTAGTTTCAGTTTAAAACTAGGCTACTCAATACAGTGGCCACAGAGAAAAGAACAGCAAGGGAAGCTTAATATCTCAATCTTGGCACTGGGTGGAGAATTTGAACAACTAGTTGGTACTCATGCAAGTTTGAGGTCTGAATTCACAATTCCAGTGTGGTCCAAAGAACTTCAAGCAGAGAATTTAATTTAAAATGGTCTCAGGTGGGTAGTGCCGGAAGTTGGCTGGCAAAAGTAAGTGAAAATTCTCTCTGGAAGACCTTAACTTTGATCCAGGCTGACAAAGATTGAGGATGCAGTTGATTATAAGATGGACCTTGATTTCACAGGTGTGACAAAATATGTTTTAGGATTAAGGAAATATGGTTATTACTTATTTGTGATTAAAAGACTTTCACTTCAGAATTAGCTCTTAGTTATGATTAAAATATCTGAGATTTAAGAAGAGTTACTTGTCATATGTCATAGTCATTATTTTTCAGTTTCTTTACTTTTTGGAGACTTATCTATATATCTTCTGAAATATGTTTCCAGCCTAGCAATTCCAGGCTAATATGTCACTTATTTACAAAATAATAATGGTGACAAATATTAGAGAAGACTTTAAGCAGTTTATTTGAAAGATCTGCTCTATAAAAAAGCACCCATTAAAAAAAGTATGATGCTTAATGGCAGCTTAGGCTAAAGGAATGGAAATGAACCAGAAGATGATCTTATAGGGGTGCTTCCAAACATGACATTCTAATTATAATTGCTTGTTTGTTTGCTTAATCTTTTTTATTGTCAAATAAAATACACACAAAAATGTACAAATACGTATGTAGAGCTCAGTAATTTATCACGGAGAGAACAACCATATAATCATAACCAAGATCAAAAAACAGAATTGCCAACATTTCAGAGATCTTTCATGCTCCTCTCATCACTGTCCCCTGAGTTCCTCCACCCTAGAGACAATCATTTCTTGTGCCTTTTTTTTTAAAGTAGCTTGACCACCTAACGACTCATTCCTATATAGTTTTATTTAGTCTGATTTCTGAACTCAGGAAAGTGAACTTATGCAGTATTTGCTTTGTTTCTGTCTTATTTTGCTCAACACTGTGTTCTTGATATTTGTTCAAATTGTTGCATGTAAGCTGTACTTTGTTCAACTCATTGTTGTATAATATTCCATTATATGAAGATGCCACAATTTATTTATCCATTATACATAAATGGATATATAGCTGGACAAATAGTTTGCTCTCAGTTTGGACTATTACAAATATTTTGGTATGATTATTCTTGTACAGGCCTCTTGATAAAACTGTGCACATAATTCTGTTGTGTATTTATAACTTGGAACATAATTGATGGGTTATAGGGAATTCACATGTTCAACTTAATAAGTACTTCCAAGCAGTTTTCCAAAGCAGTGGTATCAATTTCCATGCCCAGCTGCCACATAATAGAGTGCCAATTTTTTTTTCAGATTTTTTTTTAGTCATCTAGCCTGTAGAAAACTTCTTCAATGACTTTTAAGAATACATAAAAAAAAAAAGAATACATAAAAATTTGCAAATAGCACTGCAGGATTATGGTGTCAGGATTCAAAACTATTGACAGGCTAGGACAATGAAGCAGTGACAATAAGGTAAAATTAAGCAGGAACTATACAAAGCTACATCTTCTGAGCAAGCACAATATAAAGAGACTAAGTATTACAGAATTTTACATGAAAAAGATGGTGGGATCTTATGAAGGTGTAGTTGTCAGGAAAAAATAAGTGCTATCCAAATCTACATCAAGCGCAATCAGTTTTCTCTTAGCAGAATTGTGTATGTCCTAACAAGGAGTCATCATTTTTCTCCCTAGATGTTTGTTAGTTAACGAATAAGTGAATAAATGAATGACTGAATGGTTTGTTTTCAAAGCTGAATACTAGAGAAAGTAAAGACACTCAAGAGCAAAACTCTTCTGAGTGTTCTTTCTCTTTTCCCTCTAAATTTCCTTTTTATTCAAAGAAGGACCAAGAAAATTAGATGATAATCATCAAAGGAGAAGAAAATGATTAAAATAAGAGCCAGTTAAATCAAACCTAGGATTTTGGGGAGATATTTATGAAACAACAGGTTTTGTATAAATCATTTAAGTCTTAGTTATGCTTTCCAAAGCAGAACTCTTTTCCTATTGTTTAATCCATTTCTTTGGGGTTTCCTTTTATTTTTCTTCTCTTTTCTTCTATTAAGTTCATTTTTTTCTTTCTCTTTTTTTAAAAGTGTCATCTCTGTGTTTTATAAAAAGAGGAATACTGCAGACAAAAGCCTTCCAAATCAAGAAGTCCCTCTTCAGGTCATGCCTTACTCAGCTTAGGTGCACACTTCTATGCAGAGTCCTGTTTCCCTTCAGTTCTCTCCATTATTCATTTCA